>NC_040040.1:9669445-9779097 GCF_003713205.1 Coffea eugenioides
TTAAGGTTGGTTTATTCTCAATACATCTATGCAACCTTTAATAAAACTTTCAGGAGCCTTAATCTTTTTTTCATGTGAACTTCATCAGGCTGTCAAGCCTACCGCCCTAATTGGGACCTCTGGAGTTGGAAAACAATTTACAAAGGAGGTCATTGAGGCTATGGCTGCCTTGAACGAGGTTTGTTAATCTCTCTCCTTTCTCGAGGAAATAAAAGCCAGTACAGGCTTAATTCAGTCTCATATTAAATGCATGATATGCAGAAACCTCTTATTATGGCTCTTTCCAACCCAACCTCACAATCTGAGTGCACTGCTGAAGAAGCTTATAAATGGTCGGAGGTGAGATAAATAAAAGTTTTTACTGAGCATTGGTTCTCGTCTTACGGCCATTAGGTCTTGTAAAGTGTTTTTGTTGGTTTGTTTATTTGTGATCAAATTATATGGTAGTGTGACCGTGATTCTTCAATAAGTGATTCTATAACCAAATCTTTCTTTTCAATGTGTGGTATTGGAAAAGGGTCGAGCAATATTTGCAAGTGGAAGTCCATTTGACCCTGTTGAATTCAACGGCAAAGTTTACGTCCCTGGCCAGGTTTAATAAATTTCTCATGTTCCTAATTTTGTCACAGTTTCCTTCATTAACCGAGCGGACAGTAATTAAATTATGCTGTCTTGGGAATGCAGGCAAACAATTGCTACATATTTCCTGGATTTGGTTTTGGTTTGGTCATGTGTGGTGCAATTCGTGTTCATGATGATATGCTTCTGGCAGCATGTAAGTATTTGCATGTCGAGGTTTGCTGTCTTGTTAATTGTAGTGTAGTATGTTGATACGTTTAGTCTCTATATTGGAACAGCGGAAGCTTTGGCTAAGCAAGTTACAGACGAGCATTATGCACGGGGGATGATTTATCCTCCATTTGCAAATATCAGAAAAATCTCAGCTCATATTGCTGCTGGTGTTGCTGCAAAAGCATATGAGCTCGGTGGGTGCTCTTTACATATTTTCCTATGCGGGTGCTCAAAGGCCCCTCCTTTTTTATCTCTAAAACTCAAACGAGATGTATGCCTAAATGCTGTTTGCTTATTATGTAGGTGTGGCAACACGGCTTCCTCGACCTGCGGATCTGGTGAAGTTCGGTGAAAGCTGCATGTATACTCCAAACTACCGAAGTTACTGGTGATTTCTCAGTTTTTCCTGCTGCTGGTGTGCCTTCATCCAATGGTTTGTCTTATGGATGACTCGGGTATCACAGTGGTCTCTAATAAGCTGCGACGAAATGTGTCTGTACCCTGCCACGTTATCAGCTGATTTGTTGTAAAAATATGACTCTGTGTTTCTCCTTGCTGTTGTGAGATCAATAAAATATTTTCCAGAGTTTGGTTGCCCTTCAAATCGAATATTGTTGCTCCTTAATTAGTCCGGGGAATTTTTTTTTTTTTTTTCCGGGAGCAACTAGTTGAGGAGATCCAGAAGTGCAACGCACAGAAGTACTACGTAATTTTTAGTTTGAACAAAAATGCAGGGGAAAAGGGAAGGGATTTCTTTTGGCACTGCAGAACTTGCATGTTGCATAACGTGGTTGATATAGACGAAGTGAAGATGCTGGGAGGAAAAGACATTTTCATTTATTTCGTACTTCGTACTTGGAGAAGGGAAGGGCTTTCTCTTTGCTACTGCAAAGCTTGCATTTTGTATAACATGATGGTTCATGGGCTACGTCAAGTAAATCCAGGAGCAAAAACAACATGGCTGATTGGCCTAGGCCTTGGAGAAGTGATTCAGCAAGTGAGCCGCCATTTTCATTTATTTCGTGCATTTTTTTTTATAGTCGCAGAAGTATTTAGTTGTTCACGGGGTATTTTAAGGGCATTCATGAGTACATTCAAACTAGTGTGAATACCCGTGCCACGCACGGTGCTGACATTATTGAAAAAATGAAAATAAAAGGGTGAATTAAAAAAGGTTAAAAAATTATACCAACACAATTAAAATATAATATATGTCTAATAATAGTTTGAAATATGATAGAATGTGTATATTATTCAAAAATTACCTTTTTTCGAAAAATAGATCCTGAAAAAATAATAGAAATTTATATTAGAAAATGAATGATATATGAATAAAAATGAATGTAATTAAATGTTGTTAAAATAAAATACTTACAAATATTATGCATTCGATTTGACAATCTTGCATGAAGGTGCGAACACTCTTCACACCAATCAACTTTTAGTACGAAAGCCAAAATTGGTGATTTAATTAATTCTGTTGAATTTTGTGGAATGCGTACTACAAATGAAAATGCACGATCTTTGCATGAATTGATTCGTTAGTTGAACAATCTATCACTATTGTCCTGAGAATTAAGTACGTGTGAAATTCAAAATTAGTGTATTTTTTTTTACATAGTTTATAAATAGCATTATAAAAAATAAACATATATCAAGAAATTCTACCTTCCTTTATATTCTCTGAGATAAGAAGCATTACAATCAAATATGAATCGTGCATGTCTATCCTGTAGATTAAGATGCATGTTACCACTGGAATCTTTGATTTGTATATTAACATTGTACCTGTTTGACAACTAAAATGTTATATACAATACAGAAAAATTTGTTGAAATTAATTACCTAACAACAGTGTCGACCACGTCATTACAATGCATACACACTGTTTTTGAAAACGACCTTTACATAGTTATCTACAATTTTTGCATAGCTCATAGAACATGTTTTCTATGTTAATGTTCTGAATATAAACGAGTATTCGAAAATATTTAATCTAGTAAAAATGAAAGAAGGTATAGGTTACGATTATAAATTTAAAAAATTTGTGCAGTAATTAAATTAAATAGAGTAAGTTTACCGTACGCATGATTGTATATTTGAATATCCATATTCTCTTTGAATTTGCTATCAACAATGCTTGTGATGTTGTAAAATTGCTTGACCTCAACTACGTAACTAACTTTCGAGCATATGTATCATTTTCAAACCTACAATTTTTTGAAATATATGTTGATAAGAGTATGAAACAATATTAAAAGTTTGATGTAGTGTTACTGATGGAACTCACCAACTGTGCAGGTATCGAGCAAAATTTAAATTGTGATCGATATTAAATTTGCTAGCTCCAATTGTACAGAGTGATGGTCCTGCATAATATGATTATATTCATTAAAAAACTATTCAAATTATATAGAGTATAAGTAAAAGCATTTGATTTACCTCTGAAATTTCGTACGCAAATACCACATGCTAGTAAAATATTTTTGTTTTGTAGTATATTCAATAACTTGATACTCAAATCACCGATGAGGCAAAGTTTGTCTAAATAAACTTTACAGTGTCCTAACTCCTTGCAAAAAAAAAAAACACTAAATAGTCCTAATTGGCATCGCAAGTTACGGCAACGTGCCAGTGCCATCTAGGCCTAATTTTTTTTTGGGGTCAAAATCTAGTCTTAATTGGTTCTGTTGTTTCTTGATCATGTTGTATGCTTGTGAATTAAAATTGTATTAAAATAGCATGTGAATAAGCATTTGTCTTTAATTAAGGAGTAAAAAGGATTTAAAGTATAAATAACAAACTTAAACGGTTTATGAAATAGATTATGAAAAAGATTTTAATTTTAAATTTGACTGGTGATAGGGTTGGTTATAACCCACTATTTTTTATGTATTAAAATAAATACAAAAATCTATAACCCACTACTTGTTACGTTTTTGGGATTTTTTTTAGGGTTAAATATAGTAAACCCCTTAAACATTTAGCTGCACTTTACCCCCTCAACTTTACATTTAGTTGCACATTTGTGATTTTTTTGAAACGTGATTGTAATTTGCAAAACTCATTTGTAGGGTTGGTTATAGGGTTAGTGTGATGACAAATATTTCTTAATTATAAAAATGTAACATGGTATTAAAATAGCATACGAATGAGCATTTGTCTTTAATTAAGGAGTAAAAAGGATTTAAAGTATAAATAACAAAGTATAAACGGTTTATGAAGTAGATAGTGGGAATGTTTTAAATTTTAAATTTGATTGATGATAGGGTTGGTTATAACCCATAACTTTTTATGTATTAAAATAAATACAAAAATCTAGAAAAAGGAATGAGAAGTTTGGAAGTTATTGAGAGGGTCTGCTAAAAATCCCTTCTGCAATACATACAGACTAGTGTGAATACCCGTGATATGCACGGTGCTGACATTATTGAAAAAAATAAAAAATAAAAATTAAAATGTGAACAAATAAAGGTTGAAAAAATTGTCCAACAAAATTAAATATGTAATATATGTTTACAATAGTTGAAATATAATAGAATTGTATATCATTTCAAGAATTGTCTTTTTTCGGAAGATGGATCCTGGAAAGAAAAATAAAAATTTATATTAAAAAAGGGAATGATATATTTCTACAAATAAATGTAATTGAATATTGTTAAAATGATAATCTTGTTTGAAGGTGCGAACACTTTTCACACCAATCCACTTTTAGTACGAATGCCAAAATTGGTGATTTAATTAACTTTGTTAAATTTTGTGGAGTGCGTACTACAAATGAAAATGCACGATCTTTGCATTTTTGTAATAATGACTTGTACTTCGATTGCACTTGAAAATTTTTAGTCCAATGAAACTACTGAAAATTTCCCGTTACTGAACCTTCCCATCCCACGCGTCCGATTATGAGCACCAAGGCGAGGAGACTGTAGAGTAGCTCACTTTTTCCCTCTAATTGCTTTTGTCTTTTTAGATTTTTTCACATGTCGCTAACTGCTTCATTCCCTCTGCTATCACTTGTATATTTAAAATCAATTTTTAATATTAAATAAAAAGGAATCCATTAGTTTATAAAATGTTCATAATGTAGATAAATTATTAAATTTGGAAAAGGGCGTATGTTCTTATAGGCTTCTTTTCTTTTCTTTTTTTGGGGAAAATGAGTTTGTTCTTGTAGGTTTTTTTTTTTTTTTTTTTTTATATAGAATTGTTTTTCAAAGATTTTGGTTCTTAGTCCCTACTATGTTTAAATCATCTTTTAATATCCAATTCAATATAGTCTTTTAATTTGGCAGCCTCTATAATTTTAATTTATTCTTTTGGTTTAAGTTTAGTTAGAATTCAGAATTTTTCAAATACCAAGAGAAACCATATTTTTTTTTAGTCACCGTCTTCAATTCCCCATCTAATGACCCTTGTGGATTTACCGATTATGAATAGGATAGATGATGTGATTATTAGAATTTAAAAGCTACCACCATATTGTTCCTATTCCGTTTTTCTTTATTTCTTTTGGGTCAAGGTAATCTCTAATCCTTCCAAGTGAAGTTTAAATATGATTGAAAAAACAGGGCCTTCAAGTACATTGCCAAGTAGCTTTAATGAGCGAGGCTATTGCAGGCCTAAAAATTGAAATTCTAGAAGATCACGTTGGTTAATTATTAGAGGTTTAACAGGCCCTACTCTGATGGTTCGAGTTTGTGTCTTATCATGAACAATAAGTGCAACTAAACTTTACAATTTTGTTATTCACACATGTCGTTTCCACTTTCCATTTTCGCTGAATTGTTGCTGTTTGAGTAGCAACAGCACGGTCGGTGCATAAATCATGCCTTTAATGGATATTTTTGGAGCATATGCTTGTGATTTTGTGTTTATACTTTATCCCACTGTTGAGTATCTTTACTTTACGATGTAACAATAAGCAAACAACCGTACATAGGATTTTGTAAAAAAAATTCAGGAATAATGGATGATCAGAAATTCAATGCAATATCATTCATGACAAAAAGCAAATCAAAAGCAAAACATACTTAAAAGGCAGAGGGGCAGAGGGGACAGACCTGAAAATTTAAGCTGGCAAGAATATACTTCCAATTCTCTGCAAGAAGGCTGATTTCCGCTGAAGTCTCTGCACATAATCTCTTTCATAACTGCTCACAAAAGAAACAAAATCAATACATTTACAAATCAATAGAGAACTAAAAACAAATAAGAAACTGAGAGAGAGGGTGGGGGGAATTGGGGGTGGAATTCTTTGGAGGAGTTTTAATTGAGGTGGAATTCTTAAATTGGAGGACTCTTAATTGGAGTAGACTCTTAATTGAAGTGGGAAACGTGAGAGAAAATGCAAGGGGAAACGTGGGATGATGATTAAAGGATTTGTAGGAGCGGTTGTATGATGAGTTAAGAGATAGTTGGAGTGGACTCTTAATTGGAGTGGGAAACGTGGGAGGAAATGTAGGGAGAAACTTTGGATGATGATTAGAGAATTTGTAGGAGTTGTTATAGAATGAGTTAAGAGATAGTGGAAATATTTTAAATTTAAATTTGATTGGTGATAAAGTGGGTTATGAGTCATATATAGATTAGATTTAACTTATTATGTCAATAAATATGCTTAGATACTTTCCAAAATTAACTTCTACTTTTATATAAAAATTTAACCATCTCCACTTTCCTTGCATCTCCCTCACCAGCCCCCCCGGGCCCCCCCAACCACCAAAAAAAAAAAAAAAACACCCAACAAAAAAGGAGAAAAAAAAGGAACCTGCCACCCACAAAAAAGAAAAAAGAAAGAAAAAAGAAAGAAAGAAGAAAAGTTAAAAGTGGAAACCAACTGATAGAATGTTTATCTACCATCCGTTACATGAAACAACTGAGGCCTTGCCAATCAAGGGTCGAACTATCCTAGGAGCTCTGATCACCATACGTATCTTCATATCTCTGCATCAAGTAAGCTCCACATGTGACGGGTGGGAACCTGAATACAGATACAATAAATCAATGACACAATAAGACCATTACATCTGGCCAAACCATACAAAAGTTTTCTGCTGATCCACCTTGGGTGGGATGTTAGAGGTCAAACTAAATTTACTAACTAAACAGCTTGGCATCTACTATTACCGGTTCCAAGAGCGAATTTTGACGAAAAAAAGACAAAACTTGTAATTGAGAATTAACGACCAAACCTTTTACGTACGTGAACATTGCAACCAATAGCAGATCTCTTCTGGCCAAAACAACTAAAAGAAGATAATAATGACCTACAAAATCCCATATCATGTATCTAAATGCAATACATACTTCGGAGGATTCTCCTCTGAGTGGCAGGCTGGCAGGCATTTGACAACACAATTGAAACTCGGAAACACGAAGAAAGCAATCTGCCCACCATCACAGAGAGAAGAAATTAGCAAGGCACTGATCGCTGCTTACAGAACTAAATTTCTCATGGAGAAATCAGCTGAGCTTGTAATGTCCACTGTATCTGTAAAGCTATGGCTTGAGAAAGATTTAACTATTTAGAACTACGTTTCAAACTTTCCATGTGCTAATATATTTGACGCACACACTGTTTAAGATGAGGATCTCATTCCAACAAAACATTGCTGTTGCAGAACATAAGGAGGTTCAGAAAGCCTTACAGAATATCTTTCTTGACCGCTAACCAAGACTCGATGTAGTGTTGACCTGAAAATGATCCCCACAACAGAACAATTTCAACATCACGGAGATGAAAGTTCAGTAAATTAGATATTCAATTATTTTATCTCCAAGAAACCATAAATTCCAGGCCCTCAACTATAAATTTTCAGGTTTCCTGAATTATGAAACTTCATAACCCAACCAGTGAATATGGATGACTGCTTTTACGAAGAGTTTGTAACTTCAGACATCAGTGATTGTTTTTCTTACACCGAAACCACCATAAAGATAATTAGGTTCAATGTGTGCTAGAACATGAGAGCTCCATGACTGAAACAGCTGTCTAATTAAAAACTGAATGCTTCTAGAAAAGACTGGTAAAATATGGGAACTCCTTGTCTGTGTTAGACATTCAATTATTGGTGCATGATTTGTGTTAAAACACAGATAAGAAAAATGAGAACTAACAGTTGCAATAGCTCAAGATCCATTCTCATTTTTTCAGGAGGGGGAAAAAAGGATTACTGTGCTTAGTAGAAACTCATAATTACCTAAAAGAACAATTGCTCCAGCGCTCCAGTAAATCTCCAAGATTCACAATAAATGCTCTGCATATCATGCATCAACTATTTATTTGCAGCCATCATAGAATGCAGCATGATACTTATCATTGGGACTAATCTATAACAGTTATGCTGCAACAATAATTTAACAAGAAGTCCTCAAATAAAAATAAGAATGGCAGAATGCCAAGAGCATAACCATAAGAAAGTTCTTTAGGTTAATGACCTATACTAATTCATGAGCTGAAGACTTTTTGATCTATGGAGTGACTGCATAATATCCTTTTTTAATTTTTTTTGAATATATGTATGATGAAATGTCCAAACACACCAAACAAGGAATCAGGAACAGAAAATTCCTTTCTACTCAAGAGAAACTGATCGTTGAGAGAAAAAGGCCTTACCCTTTTACTGGTGACACGTATTCCCAAATCTGAGGCTCAACATGCTTGTCCTTGCATATCTGCAATGGAACAGCAGGTTCATGGTCCCACTCAAGAATAATTATGGGATCATTCCTAAGCAATCTAATTCCAACGTTTGTGCATACCTGAAGACCAGTGACATCATCTGTGGCTAACAAGGTAAGCAAGCCAAAGTCACTGTGGGCACCTGCACCATATATTCCTCTCTCTGGTTCAGAGATTTTACCTGAAATTAATCAAGCTCATGTCAGCTTATAAATACAGCCTTCTTTTAGGAAACTGTCCACAACCTGACCTTCATAATGTAGCAGCCGCAAAATTGCAATAGGATCGCCTAGCATTTCTGATTGATCAAAAAAGTTTCCATCCAGGTCAAGTGCTAGGGCTATAATTCTAGCAACTGCCCTTGCAACCTCACTGAACGCAAGAATAAAGATAGAGTGGATGTCAGTATCAAACAAGCTATAAAAGCAGTCTGCAAGATGTAGAGCTAAATGTAGGAAGATTTGGAAAGAACTGCTGAAAGTACATCACAAGATAATAATCAAGAACCTTTCAAATTTGGCAATAGAAAAGATGCAGAACCAGACAATGACTTCAGTTTCATTTCAACGTCATTGACTAGTATTGTACCTTGGAACAAGATAAGCCTTTCCAAAATGAAAAGCACCAATATTTCAATGGTCAAATGATAAACAAAATGATAGGTTCTCGCTTGAGAAATGTGGTGATCATTGTTTAATTACCTGATAATTAAACACAGAATTCCATTCTTCAAACTAGGAAGAATTAACAGTGAATGTGTAGATTCAAGCAAGTGCTTAAAGACATCATAGGCGAGTCAAAAGATTGTGTCTAAGTCTAATCAATTAATGTATTAGAAATGACAGAAAATACAAAAGCTATGTATTTGGACTTATTCAACACGATTTGATGACACATATTCATCAATAATGACTGTTCCGCTAAAAGAAATAATGATTTATCTGATTTTGTAAATATACAACCGCATGGGAGCAGAGATATAACATCTTATGCATCAGTGACATCGAAATAAGTAATTTAACCGGATGGCCAGCAATTTACAATCTAAGTGGCCCAACAACCAATTTCATCAGAATTTAACACATCAAATGTTGTTAAGGTGATGGAACTGCAAATTGGTTAAGAAAAAAATATACCCTTGCACGCAAAGATGATTAATCAATATGATTAACTAAATTGATCTGCTGCTTACTCATACAACAGCAAAGATGATTCAGGTCAGTACTTGACATTAAGTTACTTCTGCAGCACCGAGGAGTACAACCACATGCAAGAAAAATAGATAGTTTTTTCTGTTACATGATAGGCATCTCAATACTTACAGTGCTTCGCGGTGGTATCTCTCCATAGTTTCTCTCCATCCAGGCAAAATATCTTTACGGAAAAAAAAATTCCACTTTTAACCAAAAGATTTGCAAGATTTATGAAGCAAGATTGATGTTCAACATGTAACAATAATTGCGTAGCAAAGTTACCTGCTGTAGGCCACAAGTTTGGTCCATGAAGTGGTTTTTCGGCTTGAGGATCATCTTCTGGTACTTCCACACCAATGGAATATCCTTCTTTATAATCTCCTACAAGAACATCAGGGCGCAGAAATGCTTAGCTCAAATAAAAACACGAACTTAGTTCTGCTGCTCATTCTGGTAAGTAGCATGTACAAACATCACATAAGAGAACAGAGGATGCAGAAAGAAAAGGAGCATATAAACAACATAAAAGAGGCCTGATAAGTGACATTTGATAGCAATGCAAATATAGCCACAACCAGGAGTTGATATAGTCAACATGTAAGGCCGGAAAGTGTAGCTGAAAATGAAAATACTCTAAAGCGACAAGAGAATGAACTCCAACTATTCACTTGTATAATGCATTGGCTACACCTGTCCTTATATTCTGGTATTAACAACCATCGGATATAAAAATTAGGATAAACGCAATAGGTATGAGAAAACAAACCATGTATCTGGTTGGCAGGATCCAGATGCTGATCTAGAAGAGGAGTGTAACCACGGTTTTTTTCATTCCTGAGAAGCTTCATCTTTTCATCAAGTGGTAGACTAAAGAACCTTTTGCTTTGAGAAAAGACCTCATCCATAAATTCTGGGCTGATACCATGATTGACTACATAAAAAAATCCAGAGTCCAAGCAAGCCTAAATAAACGATAACATCGTTAGGAGTAAGTAACTCAACTCCCAGAATGATGCCAATCATTGGTAAGCACTGATATGGAGAGTGGAAACGGCTTTAGATAAAGGTGTATATTATTGTAAGAGTATTTGTGCAGGCAAGAACAGGTTATCCATGTATAGCTGCAATAACAAATTAATGCAGCACTAATCAATAAAAGTGATCATAGAATTGAGATGCAGAGTTACGGAGAAATTTCTAAAATTGTGATGATTTTTAAAAAAATTCTACAAAGGAGGCATTTTTTGTATGGAATTCCGTTCAGGGGGTCTTCGCATTCAGCAAATGCGAGCTCAAGAAACTCGCATTTGCTGAATGCGAGGTCTCCCTGAATTTTCCTAGCATTCAAATCAAAAAAAAAAAAGAAAAAGAAAAACAGACCTCGCATTTGTTAAATGCAGGTCAATACCTCGCATTTAACAAATGCGAGGTTCTCGCCCAGGCAACTCACTCAACCGTAGCTCTCTTACAAACCCAGCTGCAAAGTTCCTCCTTTTTCTCTTAGTTTCTCCTCTGCTTTTTTTTCTTTCCTGCTCCAGCTCATCCTTTCCAACCCTCCGAAAGCTTCTTGCTTCCACTCTTCCCTTTTCCCCTCATTTCACTCTTGCTCTTTGTCTTCCTCAGCCCCTCGAAACTCTCAGCCCCAGTTCTTCCTTTTTTTCCCAGTTTTTCTTCTCCCCGAAAATCTCAACCTTCTTGCTTGCCCTTCTCGCTTTCTTTCTCTCCAAATGCCACTCCAATTTCTCTCCCCTTCCAAGCTGCGTTCCTCCGCTTTTTATAACTTCAAGAAATCCCTCAACCCTAGCATCCATGGTAATTGTTTGCTGCATTTTTATGGCCAGAATTTGAGCCGTTTGATGCTCTTAATTCCAGAATATTCTTGGCATCTTCTGGTGAGTGAGGTGGAATTGTGTATTGGTAATCTTGGAGAAAAAAGAAAAATGAAGAAAAATCCCATTTGTTGCTTCTCATTTTGCAACCGCGAGGTCTTGTACTTCATGCTGGTTCTTGTACCAGCAAATGAAGCAAGAAGATTGAGTACCTCGCATTTCTTGAATGCGAGGTATCTCAGCTCGCATTCTCCAAATGCGAGCTTTATAAGCTCACATTTGGAGAATGCGAGCTTTTTTTTCTTTTTTTCTGAAAACACTTACCTCGCATTTGTGAAATGCGAGGTACCTGAACTCGCATTTCACAAATGCGAAGATCACAATTGTGGAACCAACTTCACAAATCACCCCCTTTGTAGAATAACTTTTTTTTTTCATCACAATTTAAGAATTTTCTCCAGAGTTACGTTACGTTACTTACTGTATCTATTGCATCGTTGAGAAATTTCCAAAATGATGATGAAATTTAAAAAATTTCTGCAAAGGAGGCATTTTGAGTATAGAATTCTGTCCAAGGGGTTCTTCGCATTCAACAAATGCGAACTCCTGAGCTCGCATTTGTTGAATGCGAAGTCACTTAAAATTTTTGACCCACAAAATCCAAAAAAAAACAGAGAGAGAAGAGCCCGACCTCGCATTTGTCAAATGCGAGGTCACATTTCTCAGTTTCTGCACTACTAGTTATGCTTACTTTTCTGCACTACCGGTTATGCTATTGTTATCTTTTCTGCGCTACTAGGTCATTTTTTGAACTAGTTTTTCCCGGTGTCTGAAGCAATATTTTAAAAAGCTACTACTTAGCTAGCTACACTAACTTTCACTGGTCCGAGATGGTCATTTTCCTTTTTCTAGCTTTCTGCTGTTGAAACAGCAGATGCAATTCCTAGTGATGCAGCAGGGCTGATGCATTTCCAGTAGACAACGGAAGGAACAATAACAAATTAGAGAAACACACAGTTATGACAGCAAATCATGAACAACACCTATCTCAAGCACGTCGACGTTTTCAAGCTTTCCAGCGACTACTTTTCCGGAGATGGAGTGAGTTTTTGCAGCTATTGGGAAAAAATCTGGAACTCCTTCAAATGTTTGAAAGCTGATGCTAAAATGCTATGTTTGTAGCGGTTTGACTCTTGGTATTGGCCTCAATTTCGTCTTCGTTTTGGTGTTCCCAAATCGAAATCGCGTTAGGGATTTAGAATGTTAGAGCTGCTCTGTTTTGAACATTCACCGGCTATTTGGGAAGATAGCTCACAAAGCTCGCATTTTACAAATGCGAGCTTTGTGGTTTTGTTTTTTGCCAAAGACATTTCTGAAAGCACTAACCTCGCATTTGTCAAATGCGAAGTCCTTGAACTCGCATTTCACAAATGCGAAGATTCTAGTCTTAGAATTAGCTTCAAAAATAACCCCTCTTGTAGAACAATTTTTTTTTTTCATAATAACTTAAGAATTTACTCTTGCATCGTTGCATGGAAATACTATATACTAACTTAACAACTGAACAATTCATTACTTGCTAAGAAGTATTAGTCCCACTTTCTACTCATATATTCACTCCTTTAGTTCTTCAACCTTCAAACTAAATTACTCATCATCGGAAAAAACTGTAAATTTACCCCACAGATAGACCAAAGAATGCACAAAAATAAACTTAAATCGAACGATAGCAGGTGTTGGGGGGGGGGGGGGAATAAAAAGAAAAGGAGGAGTGGAGTGCCTGCCTGTCTGAGGAGAGAAACAGATTTTTGTATGTCGGAATCGGAGAGGTCTATACAATTCAGTGCCGCCATATTTGCAGATGCTGCCGGAAGCTTTTGTTCGTCGATGGCTTTTTCAACTCTATGGTCTAAGAGCAAATATGAAGAACACCGAGAAAAGTGATGAGTCCGCTATATATAAAAAAAATAATTAAAAAAATCTGACAGTATCACTCACCTCTTGACTTTGTGGTTAGAAATTGGAATTTTGCAGATAAGATAACACCGAAACAGGGCCACCACTGGGCCAATGGCTCAGTGGCCACCAGGGACCAGCAGCGAAAAAAATCTAAGGATTATGCCATAACACTTCCTTGGTCTAGTTGGATCTGTATACCCACTAGCCCCTATCACAGCCTCCTTAGGCTCCCCCTCCTCCTAGATTAGGATAGAATAGGTTATACAAATGTATCGTTGCTGACAAAAAAAAAAAAAGATAACACCGAAACAGGTCTCTTATCCGGATAATATGAAGATTATGATGCCATTAATTTGAGAGTTATAAACGTTAATAAACCATTAATAGTTTTGTTATATAAATAATCTTTCAATCTAATTTTACTAACCACTTATCCCTAACTTTTAAACGCTTATCCTTAACTTTTAGGTAATTCCATTGTTAGATTGTAATGTAGACTTTCATCCCAATTTTTAAAAATCGGAAACGAGTTCGACTACAAACAAACGTGTCTTGTCTGGTCCTAACTTTACAGTTTCCATTCCAATCGACCACGTAACTCGTCAAGTTAAATCCATTCTAGTCTGAGCCAACGAACAAAAAGAAGGCGTCGTTTTTCAACATAAGTAGATAAAGTGCGAACGCCCTTCGGCCAGAGTTTCGTCGTCCTCTCACGTGCCGCACATGTGGATTGAGAACATTGTGTTCTTCGCGCATTGCGTGCCTCTTCTCCTCTGACAGTATCTCATGTGCCTCCTGCTGCGTTGTCTGTCGCGCTGCCTATTTGGTAAACTTGTTTCTCTATCTGGGACTATCACATGGCTCTTTTTATCGTTGCCTTCTCTCTCTCTCCTTCTTTTGGACAATGCTGCTCTGTTGCTTATCCGCCTATTCTAAGCCTGGTTCACGCCCTGCTCGGATATCCGGTTCTCTTCATTCGTTGCTTAAGCTGTGGCCTTGGGGTTTGCTCTTCCTCCCTGGTGAGCTTTCTTCCTTTTCCTTTTCCTTTTTCCTTTTCCTTTTCGGTGAGATGCAGCCTTTGCCGTGAGCTTTCTACCTGATCCTTAGCTTTGAGACTGATATTTTTTCCTTTTTCTTTTGTTTCCCTTCTCGCAGCCGCACAAGGCCCATGTAGCCAGACATCGGCCAATTCTGGGTTTCAGTGGTCGGGATCAGCTGCCGCCCGTTCGTTTCTCTTCCTCCTCATCCGTTGTAAGTCTTCTTGATCTTCCTTTACGGTTAGTTGCGGTTTTTTGTGCGAGTTTTCTCTGTAAGTTTTTTTTTTTGTATTCTTTAGTTTTTGGGTCCTTTAGGTCCTCTAGATTTACTATTTTGCTCGCCGGAAAGTTGCAAACTTTAGTAAAGCCAGTTATGTGGTTTGTGTGTTTTTTTTTCTCCTCATTTTTTTCCTTATCTTATCTTATGTTATGTTATCTTATCTTATGTTACTTGATTTGAGAATATTTTCTTGCAAGGTATGTTCCGGCTTGTGTATTTGGGAGACTTGGGTTCTGTTCTCTTATTGGTTCTAGCTACGTGTGCATTTGTGAGTATTTTGAATCGTCCTCTTGCCTTGTGTCTGAGTGGTTTCGGCAAATGAACTGCGAATGTCTGCTATATAGCTTATGTTCACCACTGATGTGAACCATCTTCTTACTCTCTCAGTGCTTTTCTCTTTTACTGGTTTGTGGGGTGATTCTTGAAACTGTTTCCTTACAGGCCAAGGAGGTGCCATCTTTGACCTTTTTTCCCACCCCGAACGCAGGCCTTCTGTTTTTTCTCTCGAAGCAAGGTACGATCTTGCCCCTCCTGGTTGTTCCAAGGTTGTTCCAGTGTCTGGTGCGTTTTGTCTGTGGAATGTTGCGTTTTTCCCCCCTTCTGGTCCCCCACCCTTTGCTATATTGTCTTGTGCTCCAAAAAATAAAAGGGAACCGTCCCTTGACCAAAAAAATAAACTCTTTTGTTTTTTGTTCCTCTTCTCTGTTCTTGGTCTGTTGCTGATGCCTATCTCTACATAATTTGGTTTTCTTTCATCATCATTTAGATAAATTTTGAATTTTTTGTTGTTGCTTGGTAAAGTTTCTGCCTTTTTGGATTTTTGTTTAATTGGTGCATTGGAGGGAAACCAGTTTTTTTTTTTTCCCTTTTGCTATTATGGTCTGTGAAACTTTATTGCCCCTTTTTTGCCCCTCATTTATTGCAATGTCGCCAACCATTGGATGGTCAAGGCCTATATTTCTGAGATTCTTTGATAATGTGCCTATAACATCGTGATGTTTAGTACTTCCAACGCGTGGGTTTACATTTTTAAAAATTCGAATATTTCGATAGTTCATGGTTGATTAACTTGGTTAACCAAATTAGTTTGTTTCTAGCTGTATTGGAGAACTGCTTTTCCCTTTCAGCTAAACTTAGTTTTAAACTTGCATGTCCTTTTTTGCGTTGCTCCTCTTTTTTGTGTTGCCGTCTGTTCCAATTCTTACACCTAGGGATCTGCTCCTTTAGAGAAGTTTTGCCTCATGCATTTAAATTTTTTTCCCCTGGCTTTAGATAATTAGTTTTTTTTCACTTAGAGAAATTTTGTTGTTTTTTGGTTGTTGTTTGATAATTTTCTGCCTTTTTGGATTTTGGTTAAATCGATGAATTGGAGGGAAATCTGCTTCCCTTTTGACCTTTTTGCTATCGTGCTTCATGATACTTTATTGGTTTTTTTTTGCCTATCTATAGATAATTTGTTTCTTTTTTCATCATCATCGTCATCGTTTGGAGAAATTTTGATGCTTTTAGTTCCTGTTTGATAAGGCTTCTGTCTTTTTTGGATTTTTGTTTAATTGATGCATTGGAGGGAAATGTGCTTTTCTTTTTGCCTTTTTGCTATCATGGTCTGTCACACTTTACTGGATTTTTTTCCCCTACCTCTTGATTTTTTTTTTCTGCACTCGGAGAAATTTTGATGCTTTTTGGTTGTTGTTTGATAAAGTTTCTGTCTTTTTTGGATTTTAGTTTAATTGATGAATTAGAGGGAGATCTGCTTTTCTTTTGCCCCTTTAGCTATCATGCTCTGTGATACTTTATTGGATTTTTTTTTTGTTAATAAAAAACTCGCAAATTGCCCTTTTTAAGGTACTACCTTCTTTGTTTTGATGTTCTTTCCCATTTTTTCTATTTCCCTTGTTCAATCTTTTGTGGATTGTCCTTTGTTCGAGCTTTTGTGGATTAGCCCATATTTTCAAAGCGACATCGTTAGTACTCGTATATAGCTGGTTCACACCATGGTCACATCATGAATTTGTTTTTATTCTCAGGTATGAAGGTGCACGATCTGCAGAAGCCTTGCTAAGTTTGTGAACAGTGGAGAAGGTAATGTTATTGGCTAGCTGGCTTATATTTTATGGTCCATAAGTGTAATCCATGTTAATGAGTTTGATAGATTTATGTTAAACCATATTTTTGTAAAAGTGTTGAATAATCCATGAGGTTGTTAAAATCCAATCCATATTACTTATGAAGATTAGAAATTTACTTCACCTTAAGATATCACACGAAGAATTGTGCGGTGATTTCTTAAGGGGAAAAAGATCAATCCATTTTTTTAATGTTTTCTATATTGGATAAAATTTACAATGGATTATTTCAGGTTGTGATAGCAGTGAAGGCTACAATTAAGAAACAGGTTAGTTATTAATTTGCTTCTTATGTGGTTTTTCTTTGCCACTCAGTGGTCTATTATTAACCCTCACTATTTCTTTAATTCTTTCTTCTATTTCGATTTTTCCCTTAACAAAAGGTCTATCTACAATGGATTATTTCAGGTTATGATAGCACTGAAGGCTATGATTAAGAGACAGGTTAGTTTTTAATTAGCTTCTTATGTGGTTTTAATTCTTTTTTTGGGCTCTGTGGTCTATTACTAACCCTGCATTGCTACCAGTGATGGCAAAGAAACTATTCAGCATAATTTTAAGAAGTTCCAATGTAGCCAGCTTAAAAAGTTGTATGAATTTGGCCTTATTCTTTTAACTACGATTAAATATTAGCACCTTGGCCATGTGGTTTTCTTGTTTTGTTCTTTATTGTTTGTTTCATGTGACAGGCACACCTTGATTACCTAAAAATTGGTGCTAATATCATAATATCTGCATCATATCAGATTGTATGGCTGTCTTTTTTAATTTTTTCATTTTTCGGGCCTTCCTATGGATATCGTTTAATTATTATTGGAAGAATTTATTATGAAGTTGAGGACTTCTGATTTGCCTTGTTTGGGAGACAGGCTACTCTTCAGGGATTTGTAACTAAGGGGATATCAAGAGAAGATGGTGAAGCTTTACTCAGGAAAAGTGTTGAAATAGCCCGCGAAGATATGGGATATATATTATGATAGAGCCAGCAAAGGTTCTTAGGATGTTATTGGAGATCCAAAAGCTTTAAACGTCCACTCCTTGTTGCTGCTTCTGTTGGTTCTGAATATAGGTGAAACTTTTAATTCTCTTCTTACATTGGAAACAGAGTAGTATTTCAGTGCCCAATGCTGAATTGAAATATTTGAACTTGTGCTACAAACTTTTCCTCTCAAGCACTTGTGACCTTCTCATGCATTGCAGTGGCATATATGGGGATGCAGTGACTCTAGCGACTTTGAAAAATTTCCATAAAAGAAGAGTTCAAGTTCTTGCTGACTCTGGTGCTGACCTGATTGCATTTGAGACAATTCCAAACAAATTGGAAGCTATGGTATTGTTTTTGAGTTGTGACTATCTCAGTGTACCTCAAACATTTATTTCGCTAGAGCAATTTAGATTATTTGTTGTCCATTTTGCCTAATAGCTTCTTGATATAGGACTATACTGAGATTCTTGAGGAAGAAAACATAAAAGTTCCAGCCTCGATTTCTTTCAATTCTAAGGATGGGATCAATGTAGTTAGTGGGAATCCTATATCAGATTGTGCTGCAATTGCTGATTCATGCAACTGAGTTGTTGCTGTTGGAATCAAATGTACTGCTCCTAGATATATTGATGGGCTTGTCCAATCAATCAAGAAGGTATAACCAATTCTAGGATGCATTTGAAATGAATGAAATTGAAAACGACAATCAAATTTAATTAGGAACATTGATTTTAATTATCTCGGGAAATCCAGTTAGTTTGTTTTCATGTCTTAGTTCTAATTGCAGTCTTTTAATCACAAGATCTTTTTTTTTTTTTGGTTTCTAAGAATTCTCATTAGAGAAACCAATTCTAGGTCATGATTATTAGACGTATCTCCATTGCATCAATATATTAGAAAGCAGAAAATCTTGGATGTCCATTTATGTATGTGGAACTTATTGCTTTACTTGCTAATATACTAAACCGATCTTGATATATTAGCGTTTTCCTTTTTCTCTTTCCACAGTCTTCCCAAGTTAGGGGCTCAATTGAAAAAAAGAAAAGAAAAAATCAGAAACCATATATATATATATATATATATATTCTAAGTATAAAACTATGAAGTGAAGTACATCTTTAAACAGATGTACCAACGTTTCGGCTGTGTGTGAAGTGATGAGCTTCCTGACAATGTTAGTTATTCTAAGCATAAAACTATGAGAGTGTTTGTTGATACTTTTTGTTGGCTGATTTCAATTACCGAAGAAAGGAAAATGCTGTCTTATTAGGATTTTATGGTTCTTAAGCTATTTACACTTGCTAAATTGCTACTGGGTATTTTCCTTCGATTTCTTGTTGGATTATGGATCTGTTTGCACGAATGTTTTCAAATCACTTATTCTTAGGGTGAGGATTACTGATCAAACTTTTGTTTGCTTGTACTTGTCACTCAAATTAGATAATGGGATAAGTGAATAAAGAGAGGCTAGGAGAATTCCTTGGGGAGTTGTAGAGGAAAGAGGATACAAATGACAGGTATGTTGCTGCTCTGCGAGGGGAAATGTTGATTAGAAACCCATATGTGAGAATGCAACCTTTCCCGGAGCAAAGCACAGTTGAAGTTAGCAAGGAACAAGAGTAGATAATGAGATTGCTGTTGGTAGATTTTTGTACCCAGAACTTTTTTCTATTTTTTCCTCCCTTTTCACTATCATTGTAGAGCACTATTATGTATGTCTAACGGTGGCTTCTGGTTTACTGGTTCTTTATTACAATGGGATCGCCAAAACTGAAGCTTAGCTTGTATACATTTGTACTTTATAAAAAGGACAAATATTAGATGGTACAAGGATAGACATTATAAAAAGGACAAATATTAGCTTTGTTTTAACTTCAGAATTTATCTTTAGTTAGTTTATGTAAACTAAGAAAGTGTACCACCACATGGTGGTTATTGATTTTTATATTGTTAGTTGAAATTTGTATCCATTCTTTTGTGATTTTCCTACTTTTGATATATTTGAGTTCTCATATGAATCAGGAAGATTTGGAATATGGTCTATTTTCTGCATTAAAAGCCCAAAAATTATATTAATATAAATATTTTCACTATTTTGAGAGCATATCCATTTTGGAATAAGTATGAATCATTTTAATGGATTGAGTATAAATCATTTTATTAAATTGGGCATGCTCATCTCTTTTTTCCACCGCGCGCAGCGCGGTTTATGCCTCCTAGTTTCACGTGAAAAGATTGAGACAACTTTCCGTTCTTCCGATCGTCGTATATGATACTTTGTTTGACGGCATGCGATGGAAATGAACGTGTGGAGCTGATTCATCATCATTTACGCAACATTTTTGTGCCACAAAAGTGTGCATGGACTCATTTATGAATTCTTTTGTAAACAAGTACTTGATGCGTTTATGTGTTAAATTTTTTTTCTTAGAAGAGTGGAGATCAATTGAAAAGACACATAAATGCGAGGGAAGTTAATAACTACGAGTGTCTTCTTTATTCATACAATAGATTAGGTATTATTTAGATATGCTAACAAAGTGTCCGTAAACACTAATGAGAAAAACCCAGGAATAAGGAACTGTTTGGATTCATCAGTTTCTTAAAAATTAATTTTTTATATACTATAAAATTTTTTAAAAATATTTTAAAAAGTAGTCAAAATTTTTTTTAATATTTAAGAAATATTTCAAAATATATTCTAAAAACTCTACTACTCTTAAATATCTCAAAATATACGCTAAAAGCTCTGCTACAGTAAGCCCAAAAGGATTTCAAAAACACCCTAAAAATAAAAAAATAGCTAATCCAAACGGATAGATTCGTTAACCCCAGAAGGAGAAATACGTCTTTAAACTTTTACAACACAAATGCTTTAACGCAGCTTTGGATCCTATGTCTCGGTGCATTACATGTCTGCTTATAAAAAAGAGAAACAAAGGGGAAAAATGAAAAACTCGGGGAATAGAAGGAAGTAAAGGACGTCTGCATCTTCCAATCGATATCTAATAAAGGAGCATGAATATTCATAACAAATTGTAGCGTCTGATTAATCAGCTCCAAGTCTATATTTATGACAACGGAGCATGATTCATGTTACAGAAATAATTAATTGATGCAAAATCGAAGGGGAAAAAAAAAAGAATGTGTATTTTCAAATGATGAAGTGACAGGAAAAGATGTTTAGGTGGCAGTGAGAACTGTGGATCGGCAAAGAGGACAAGAATTGTGATCTGAGAGCCACTGAGCCATACAAGATGAATGGAAGACGTGCCTACATGGAACTTGTTTGCCGGACTCGAAAACTTCCATGCAAATTATGCAGTCTCCAACTGCTTCGACCATCGGCATTTCACTCAGTTGATTATGGTTCAAAGTCTTGGCTTCAAACAACTTTGTCTGGATATAGTTCTCCTCCATAGTTGTCATGGACAGAGCCATCTCCAGATCAAACATTCCTTCCATTGGCTTCAAACAACTTTGTCTGGTTATAGTCCATTTGACCCTGTTGAATTCAACGGCAAAGTTTACGTCCCTGGCCAGATTTAATAAATTTCTCATGTTCCTGATTTTGTCACAGTTTCCTCCATTAACCGAGCGGACAGTAACTAAATTATGCTGTCTTGGGAATGCAGGCAAACAATTGCTACATATTTCCTGGATTTGGTTTTGGTTTGGTCATGTGTGGTGCAATTCGTGTTCATGATGATATGCTTCTGGCAGCATGTTAGTATTTGCATCTCAAGTTTTGCTGTCATGTGCGGTGCCGTTCGGGGATTTTCCGGTTAATTCTACAATATCTTCATATTTCAGGTCTTGATATTTGCTTATGTTAATTGTAATGTAGTATGTTGATACGTTTAGTCTCTATATTGGAACAGAGGAAGCTTTGGCTAAGCAAGTTACAGACGAGCATTATGCACGGGGGATGATTTATCCTCCATTTGCAAATATCAGAAAAAGCTCAGCTCATATTGCTGCTGGTGTTGCTGCAAAAGCATATGAGCTCGGTGGGTGCTCTTTACATATTTTCCTATGCGGGTGCTCAAAGGCCCCTCCTTTTTTATCTCTAAAACTCAAACGAGATTTATGCCTAAATGCTGTTTGCTTATTATGTAGGTGTGGCAACACGGCTTCCTCGACCTGCGGATCTGGTGAAGTTCGGTGAAAGCTGCATGTACACTCCAAACTACCGAAGTTACCGGTGATTTCTCAGTTTTTCCTGCTGCTGGTGTGCCTTCATCCAATGGTTTGTCTTATGGATGACTCGGGTATCACAGTGGTCTCTAATAAGCTGCGACAAAATGTGTCTGTACCCTGCAACGTTATCAGCTGATTTGTTGTAAAAATATGACTCTGTGTTTCTCCTTGCTATTGTGAGATCAACAAAATATTTTCCAGAGTTTGGTTGCCCTTCAAATCGAATATTGTTGCTCCTTAATGAGTGCGGGAGATTTTTTTTTTTGCACGGGAGCAACCAGTTGAGGAGATCCAGAGAGTGCAAAGCACAGAAGTACTACGTAATTTCTAGGTAATGCAGGGGAATAGGGAAGGGATTTCTTTTGGCACTGCAGAACTTGCATTTTGCATAACGCGGTTGATATGGTACTGGGACAAGCGAAAATGCCGGACGGAAAAAGTATTATCATTTATTCTGTAGTCCGTACTTGGAGAAGGGAAGGGCTTTCTTTTTGCTCCTCCAAACTTGCATTTTGGATTACATGGTTCATGGGCTAGGACAAATAAATCCAGGAGGAAGGACAACATGGCTGATTGGCCTAGGCCTCGGAGAAGTGTATCCGCAAGTGAGTCGTCATTTTCGTTTAGTTCGTGCATTTTTTTTTTGATAGTCGTAGAAGTATTTAGTTGTTCACAGTGTATCTATATCTATATCTATATGTAGTGTGGAAGGGGTTTCTAGCAGAAACCCTATAACTTCCAAACTTCTCATTCTTTTTTCTAAATTTTTGTATTTATTTTAATACATAAAAAGTAGTGGCTTATAACCAATCCTATCACAAATCAAATTTAAAATTTAAAACATTCTCACTATCTATTTCATAAACCGTTTATAGTTCGTTATTTATACTTTAAATTCTTTTTACTCCTTAATGAAAGATAAATGCTTATTCGTATGCTATTTTAATACAATGTTACATTTTTATAATTAAGAAATATTTGTCACCACACTAACCCTATAACCATCCCTACAAATGAGCTTTGCAAATTGCAATTATGTTTCAAAAAAATAACAAATGTGCAACTAAATGTAAAGTTGAGGGGGTAAAATGCAGCTAAATGTAAAGTTAAGGGGGCTTACTATATTTAACCCTAAAAAAAATCTCAAAAACGGAACAAGTAGTGGGTTATAGATTTTTGTCTAGATTTTTGTATTTATTTTAATACATAAAAAGTAGTGGGTTATAACCAACCCTATCACCAGTCAAATTTAAAATTTAAAACTTTCCCATAATCTATTTCATAAACCGTTTATAGTTTGTTGTTTATATTTTAAATCCTTTTTACTCCTTAATTAAAGACAAATGCTCATTCACATGCTATTTTAATACAATTTTAATTCGGAAGCATACAACATGATCAAGAAACAGCAGAACCAATTAGGACTAGATTTTGACCTCGAAAAAAAAATTAGACCTAGATGTCATTGGCACGTTGCCGTAACTTGCGATGTCAATTAGAACTATTTAGCACTTTTTTCTATTGTAAAGAGTTAGAGCACTGTAAAGTTTATTTAGACAAACTTTGCCTCGTCGGTGATTTGAGTACAAGTTATTGAATATACTACAAATCCTATAATATCAGTCTGCTACAAAAAATAATTATTTTACTAACATGTGTTATTTGCGTATAAAATTTCAGAGGTAAATCAAGTACTTTTACTTATACTCTATATAATTTGAATAGTTTTTTAACGAATATAACCATACTATGAAAGACCATCACTTTGTACAATTGGACCTAACAAATTGTACATCAATCACAATTTATATTTTGTTGGATACCTGCGCAGTTGATAAGTTCCATCAGTAACACTACATCAAACTTCTAATGTTTGTTTTATACTCTTATCAACATGTATTACAAAAAATTGTAAGTTTGAAAATGATACATGTGCTCGAAAGTTAGTTACGTGATTGAGGTCAAACAATTTTTAACAGCAATCACAAGCATTGTTGATAGCAAATTCAAAGAGAATATGGATATCGAATATACAATCATGCATACGGTAAAACTTACTCTATTTAATTTAATTACTGCACAAATTTTTTAAATTTATAATCATAACCTATACATTCTTTCATTCTTACTACGTTAAATATTTTCGAATACTTGCTTACATTCAGAGCATTAACATAGAAAACATGTTTTATGTGCTATGCAAAAATTGTGAACAATTATGTGAATGTCATTTTTCAAAAATAGTGTGTATGCATTGTAATAACGTGGTCGACACTGTTGTTAGGTAATTAATTTTATATACCTTTAATTTCAACAAATTTTTCTGTATTGTATATAACATTTTATTTGTCAAACAGGTACAATATTAACATACAAATAAAAAATTTCAGTGGTATCACGCATCTTAATCTACAGGACAGACATGCATGATTCGTATTTGGTTGTGATGCTTCTTATCTCACAGAATTACAAAGGAAGATAGAATTTCTTGATATATGTTTATTTTTTATAATGCTATTTATAAACTATGTAAAAAAAAAATACACTAATTTTGAATTTTGCACGTACTTAATTCTCAGGACAATGGTGATAGTTTTTCAACCAATGAATCAATTCATGCAAAGATCGTGCATTTTTATTTGTAGTACGCGTTCCACAAAATTTAACAGAATTAATTAAATCACCAATTTTGGCTTTCGTACTAAAAGTTGATGATGTAAAGAGTGTTCGCACCTTCATTCAAGATTATCAAATCGAATGCATAATATCTGTAAATATTTCATTTTAACAACATTTAACTACATTCATTTTTATTCATATATCATTCGTTTTCTAATATAAATTTCTATTATTTTTTCAGGATCTATCTTCCGAAAAAAGGTAATTTTTGAATAATATACATATTCTATAATATTTCAAACTATTGTTAGACGGATATTATATTTTAATTGTGTTGGTACAATTTTTTAACCTTTTTTAATTCACTCTTTTATTTTCATTTTTTCAATAATGTCAGCACCGTGTGTAGCACGGGTATTCACACTAGTACTCTATATAATTTGAATAATTTTTTAGCGAATATAACCATACTGTGCAAGACCATCACTTTATACAATTGGACCTAGCAAATTGTACATCAATCACAATTTATATTTTGTTCGATACCTGCACAATTGGTGAGTTCCATCAGTAATACTATATCAAATTCTAATATTGTTTCATACTCTTATCAACATGTATTTCAAAAAAATTGTAGGTTTGAAAATGATACTTATGCTCGAAAGTTAGTTACGTGGTTAAGGTCAAGCAATTTTACAACATCACAAGCATTGTTCATAGCAAATTCAAAGAAAATATGGATATTCGAATATACAATCATGCATACGGTAAACTTACTCTATTTAATTTAATTACTGCACAAATTTTTTAAATTTATAATCATAACCTATACATTCTTTTATTATTAATAGGTTAAATATTTTCGAATACTTGCTTACATTCAGAGCATTAACATAGAAAACATGTTTTATGTGCTATGCAAAAATTGTGGACAATTATGTGAATGTTATTTTTCAAAAATAGTGTGTATGCATTGTAATGACGTGGTCGACACTATTATTAGGTAATTAATTTCATGTACCTTTAATTTCAACAAATTTTTCTGTATTGTATATAACATTTTATTTGTCAAACAGGTACAATGTTAACATACAAATCAAAAATTTCAGTGGTATCATGCATCTTAATCTACAGGACAGACATGCATGATTCGTATTTGATTGTGATGCTCCTTATCTCAGAGAATTACAAAGGAAGATAGAATTTCTCGATATATGTTTATTTTTTATAATGCTATTTATAAATTATGTAAAACAAATACACTAATTTTGAATTTCGCAACCAATGAATTAATTCTTGCGAAGATCATGCATTTTCATTTCTAGTACGCATTCCACAAAATTCAACAGAATTAATTAAATCACCAATTTTGGCTTTCGTACTAAAAGTTGATTGATGTGAAGAGTGATCGCACCTTCATACAAGATTATCAAATCGAATGCAAAATATCTGTAAATATTTCATTTTAACAACATTTAATTACATTCATTTTTATTCATATATCATTCATTTTCTAATATAAATTTTTATTATTTTTTCAGGATCTATCTTCCGAAAAAAGGTAATTTTTGAATAATATACACATTCTATAATATTTCAAACTATTATTAGACAGATATTATATTTTAATTGTGTTGGTACATTTTTAACCTTTTTTAATTCACCCTTTTATTTTCATTTTTTCAATAATGTCACACCATGCGTAGCACGGTATTCACACTAATTTTATATATTCATGAGTACATTCAAATTATATTTAACTTATTATGTCAATAAATACATTTAGATACTTTCTAAAATAAACTTCTACTTTTACCACAAAAAAAAAGAGAAAAAAACGGAGCCTGCCACCCGCAAAAAAAAAAAAAAAAAAAAAAAACCAACTGATAGAATGTTTATCACCATCCGTTACATGAAACAACTGATGCCTTGCCAATCAAGGGTCGAACTATCCTAGGAGCTCAGATCAACATGCGTATCTTCATATCTCTGCATCAAGTAAGCTCCACATGTGACGGGTGGGTACCTGAATACAGCTACAATAAATCAATGGCACAATGACACCATTACATCTGGCCAAAACATACAAAGGTTTTCCGCTGATCCACCTTGGATGTTAGAGGTCAAACTAAATTTACTAACTAAACAGCTTGGCATCTACTATTACCGATTCCAAGAGCGATTTTGACGAAAAAAAAAAAACCTTGTAATTGAGAATTAACGACCAAACCTTTCACGTACGTGAACATTGCAACCAATAGCAGATCTCTTCTGGCCAAAACAACTAAAAGAAGGATAACAATGACCTACAAAATCCCATATCATGTATCTAAATGCAATACATACTTCGGAGGATCATCCTCTGAGTGGCAGGTTGGCAGGCATTTGACAACACAATTGAAACTGGGCAGCACGAAGAAAGCAATCTGCCCACCATCACAGAGAGAAGAAATTAGCAAGGCACTGATCGCTGCTTACAGAACTAAATTTCTCATGGAGAAATCAGCTGAGCTTGTAATGTCCACTGTATCTGTAAAGCTATGGCTTGAGAAAGATTTAACTATTTAGAACTACGTTTCAAACTTTCCATGTGCTAATATATTTGACGCACACACTGTTTAAGATGAGGATCTCATTCCAACAAAACATTGCTGTTGCAGAACATAAGGAGGTTCAGAAAGCCTTACAGAATATCTTTCTTGACCGCTAACCAAGACTCGATGTAGTGTTGACCTGAAAATGATCCCCACAACAGAACAATTTCAACATCACGGAGATGAAAGTTCAGTAAATTAGATATTCAATTATTTTATCTCCAAGAAACCATAAATTCCAGGCCCTCAACTATAAATTTTCAGGTTTCCTGAATTATGAAACTTCATAACCCAACCAGTGAATATGGATGACTGCTTTTACGAAGAGTTTGTAACTTCAGACATCAGTGATTGTTTTTCTTACACCGAAACCACCATAAAGATAATTAGGTTCAATGTGTGCTAGAACATGAGAGCTCCTTGACTGAAACAGCTGTCTAATTAAAAACTGAATGCTTCTAGAAAAGACTGGTAAAATATGGGAACTCCTTGTCTGTGTTTGACATCAATTATTGGTGCATAATTTGTGTTAAAACACAGATAAGAAAAATGCAGTTGCAATAGCTCAAGATCCATTCTCATTTTTTCAGGAGGGGGAAAAAAGGATTACTGTGCTTAGTAGAAACTCATAATTACCTGAAAGAACAATTGCTCCAGCGCTCCAGTAAATCTCCAAGATTCACAATAAATGCTCTGCATACCGTGCATCAACTATTTATTTGCAGCCATCATAGAATGCAGCATGATACTTATCATTGGGACTAATCTATAACAGTTATGCTGCAACAATAATTTAACAAGAAGTCCTCAAATAAAAATAAGAATGGCAGAATGCCAAGAGCATAACCATAAGAAAGTTCTTTAGGTTAATGACCTATACTAATTCATGAGCTGAAGACTTTATGATCTATGGAGTGACAGCATAATATCATTTTTTAATTTTTTTTGAATATATGTATGATGAAATGTCCAAACACACCAAACAAGAAATCAGGAACAGAAAATTCGTTTCTACTTAAGAGAAACTGATCGTTGAGAGAAAAAGGCCTTACCCTTTTACTGGTGACACGTATTCCCAAATCTGAGGCTCAACATGCTTGTCCTTGCATATCTGCAATGGAACAGCAGGTTCATGGTCCCACTCAAGAATAATTATGGGATCATTCCTAAGCAATCTAATTCCAACGTTTGTGTATACCTGAAGACCAGTGACATCATCTGTGGCTAACAAGGTAAGCAAGCCAAAGTCACTGTGGGCACCTGCACCATATATTCCTCTCTCTGGTTCAGAGATTTTACCTGAAATTAATCAAGCTCATGTCAGCTTATAAATACAGCCTTCTTTAGGAAACTGTCCACAACCTGACCTTCATAATGTAGCAGCCGCAAAGTTGCAATAGGATTGCCTAGCATTTCTGATTGATCAAAAAAGTTTCCATCCAGGTCAAGTGCTAGGGCTATAATTCTAGCAACTGCCCTTGCAACCTCACTGAACGCAAGAATAAAGATAGAGAGGATGTCAGTATCAAACAAACTGTAAAAGCAGTCTGCAAGATGTAGAGCTAAATGTAGGAAGATTTGGAAAGAACTGCTGAAAGTACATCACAAGATAATAATCAAGAACCTTTCAAATTTGGCAATAGAAAAGATGCAGAACCAGACAATGACTTCAGTTTCATTTCAACATCATTGACTAGTATTGTACCTTGGAACAAGATAAGCCTTTCCAAAATGAAAAGCACCAATATTTCAATGGTCAAATGATGAACAAAATGATAGGTTCTCGCTTGAGAAATGTGGTGATCATTGTTTAATTACCTGATAATTAAACACAGAATTCCATTCTTCAAACTAGGAAGAATTAACAGTGAATGTGTAGATTCAAGCAAGTGCTTAAAGACATCATAGGCGAGTCAAAAGATTGTGTCTAAGTCTAATCAATTAATGTATTAGAAATGACAGAAAATACAAAAGCTATGTATTTGGACTTATTCAACACGATTTGATGACACATATTCATCAATAATGACTGTTCCGCTAAAAGAAATAATGATTTATCTGATTTTGTAAATATACAACCGCATGGGAGCAGAGATATAACATCTTATGCATCAGTGACATCGAAATAAGTAATTTAACCGGATGGCCAGCAATTTACAATCTAAGTGGCCCAACAACCAATTTCATCAGAATTTAACACATCAAATGTTGTTAAGGTGATGGAACTGCAAATTGGTTAAGAAAAAAATATACCCTTGCACGCAAAGATGATTAATCAATATGATTAACTAAATTGATCTGCTGCTTACTCATACAACAGCAAAGATGATTCAGGTCAGTACTTGACATTAAGTTACTTCTGCAGCACCGAGGAGTACAACCACATGCAAGAAAAATAGATAGTTTTTTCTGTTACATGATAGGCATCTCAATACTTACAGTGCTTCGCGGTGGTATCTCTCCATAGTTTCTCTCCATCCAGGCAAAATATCTTTACGGAAAAAAAAATTCCACTTTTAACCAAAAGATTTGCAAGATTTATGAAGCAAGATTGATGTTCAACATGTAACAATAATTGCGTAGCAAAGTTACCTGCTGTAGGCCACAAGTTTGGTCCATGAAGTGGTTTTTCGGCTTGAGGATCATCTTCTGGTACTTCCACACCAATGGAATATCCTTCTTTATAATCTCCTACAAGAACATCAGGGCGCAGAAATGCTTAGCTCAAATAAAAACACGAACTTAGTTCTGCTGCTCATTCTGGTAAGTAGCATGTACAAACATCACATAAGAGAACAGAGGATGCAGAAAGAAAAGGAGCATATAAACAACATAAAAGAGGCCTGATAAGTGACATTTGATAGCAATGCAAATATAGCCACAACCAGGAGTTGATATAGTCAACATGTAAGGCCGGAAAGTGTAGCTGAAAATGAAAATACTCTAAAGCGACAAGAGAATGAACTCCAACTATTCACTTGTATAATGCATTGGCTACACCTGTCCTTATATTCTGGTATTAACAACCATCGGATATAAAAATTAGGATAAACGCAATAGGTATGAGAAAACAAACCATGTATCTGGTTGGCAGGATCCAGATGCTGATCTAGAAGAGGAGTGTAACCACGGTTTTTTTCATTCCTGAGAAGCTTCATCTTTTCATCAAGTGGTAGACTAAAGAACCTTTTGCTTTGAGAAAAGACCTCATCCATAAATTCTGGGCTGATACCATGATTGACTACATAAAAAAATCCAGAGTCCAAGCAAGCCTAAATAAACGATAACATCGTTAGGAGTAAGTAACTCAACTCCCAGAATGATGCCAATCATTGGTAAGCACTGATATGGAGAGTGGAAACGGCTTTAGATAAAGGTGTATATTATTGTAAGAGTATTTGTGCAGGCAAGAACAGGTTATCCATGTATAGCTGCAATAACAAATTAATGCAGCACTAATCAATAAAAGTGATCATAGAATTGAGATGCAGAGTTACGTTACGTTACTTACTGTATCTATTGCATCGTTGCATGGAAATACTATATACTAACTTAACAACTGAACAATTCATTACTTGCTAAGAAGTATTAGTCCCACTGTCTACTCATATATTCACTCCTTTAGTTCTTCAACCTTCAAAATAAATTACTCATCATCGGAAAAAACTGTAAATTTACCCCACAGATAGACCAAAGAATGCACAAAAATAAACTTAAATCGAACGATAGCAGGTGTTGTGGGGGGGGGGGGGGGGGAATAAAAAGAAAAGGAGGAGTGGAGTGCCTGCCTGTCTGAGGAGAGAAACAGATTTTTGTATGTCGGAATTGGAGAGGTCTATACAAGTCAGTGCCGCCATATTTGCAGATGCTGCCGGAAGCTTTTGTTCGTCGATGGTTTTTTCAACTCTATGGTCTAAGAGCAAATATTAAGAACACCGAAAAAAGTGATGAGTCCGCCATATATATAAAAAAAAAAAAATCTGACAGGCGACTGGTTCAAGCAGTCGGTCCAATTTCTACCTCTTGACTTTGAGGTTAGAAATTGGAATTTTGCAGATAAGATAACACCGAAACAGGTCTCTTATCCGGATAACACCGACACATTTTTGTGCCACAAAAGTGTGCATGGACTCATTTAATTCTTTTGTGGATAAGTACCGATGCGTTTACGTGTTAAATTTTTTTTAGAAAAATGGAGATCAATTGAAAAAAGGCATATAAATACAAGAGAAGTTAATAACTACAAGTGCCTTCTTTATTCATACAATAGATTAAATATTATTTAGATATGCTAACAAAGTGTCCGTAAACACTTATTAGAAAAACCTAAGAATAAAAGAACTGTTTGGATTCATCAGTTTTTAAAAATTAATTTTTTATATACTATATAAATTTTTAAAAATATTCTAAAAAGTAGTCTAAATTTTTTTTTAATATTTAAAAAATATTTTAAAATAAATTCTAAATATTCTACTATTTTTAAATATTTCAAAATATACTCTAAAAACTCTGCTACAGTAAACCCAACAGAATTTCAAAAAACACCCTAAAAAAAAAACTAATCCAAATGGATAGAATCGTTAACCCCAGAAGGAGAAGAAATACGTCTTTAAACTATTACAACACAAATGCTTTAACGCAGCTTTGGATCCCATGTCTCGGTGCATTGCATATCTGCTGATAATAAGAGAAACAAAGGGGAAAAATGACAAACTCGAGGAATAGAAGGAAGTAAAGGACGTCTGCATCTTCCATTCCATATCTAATACAGGAGCATGAATATTCATAACAAATTGTAACGTCCAATTAATCCATATCTACGAACCTTTGTCTGGTTATAGTTCTCCTCCATAGTTGTCATGGACAGAGCCATCTCCAGATCAAACATTCCTTCCATTGGATTTGATGATGCTAGTCACACGAGATTTTATAATTAGGATATAGGCTTGCTAGGAAGTACTCACCAGCAATCTGGGATTGCGGGTATTTTGCAGTGTCTTACGATCTTTCTTTTGCTTGGACGTGGATGTACTATACTATAGTACATCATCAATTGCTGATGGATTGTCCAGTGGTAGCACCTTCTTCTGGTAAACCTCTAGGTCTCAGGTTCGAGTCCCTGCGCTGTTGGATTCCTCCGCGCACTTACCGTGCTTGGGTCGGGTTGGGGCGTCAAGGCCCGGACCGCAGGGAATTAGTCGGGTCTCGTAAGGATTGACCCGAACACCCCTATGTCGACAAAGAAAAAAAACAAGTTACTGTAGCAGCTTATCTTTTTGACACATGTATTACGTATATTTTTGACAAGTGGAATGGTTTAGGCACCTACAAGCTGCAACCTACCGCGTTTTCCGTTACAGGCCACTACAGGGATTTTTTTAATCATGGGATTAGATATTGCCCGGGCAGTTGGGACTTGAGGGTTCAAGATTACTTTACACCACATGCGCTGCGTCGTTGTATTGGGCCTCAAAGCAAAACAGAAACCCACAAATTTAATTCCTCAAGAATACGGAGGGAATAAAGGGAAAAGAAAAAGGATTAATTTTTCCTACACTAACAGTGTATATACCGTCAGTATTGGATGAATGATAATTATATAAATTTTGAATTTAAAATTTAACTTTTGTACACATATCATGAATTTAATGGTGATAGTGTATACACTGTCAATATATATAAGATTTACTTAAAGAAAAATAGCCCTGTTGTTTAACGGTTAAGGGGGGTGGGGGAGACCCGGTTTTCAATTTAGCATCAAACGTGGACATTTTTTTTTTCGGGGTTGAGAATAAGGGTCACGGTATAAGCAAGACATGGATGTCATAATACTAATGAGGAGGGCAAAAAGGAAAAACAAAACAATTATCTTTCCTTAGCATTTAAAAAAAAAAAAAAGGAGAGCAAAAGGAAAAAAAAACAAGATTTATGATGCAAGTGTAATAATATTTAAAATCATTTTAACAAATTATGATAATCAAATGGAGCCAGTGTTCCGGTTAAAATCATTTTGAACACACAAGTGAATCCAAGAAAAACAAATGAATCCAAGAAGCAGCTTTCGTGGTTGCCTCGCCTCGTTCACGTGGACTCAAGAATCAATCACAGTCCACGGCCAGCGCAATTTCAATTTGCTGCCTGTTTAATTTCTACCTTGTATATAAGAAGAAAGCCAAGTAACTGTAGCAGTCTATCTTTTTGACACATGTATTACTTATATTTTTGAAAAGTGGAATCTTGATTATTTTAGCTAAATTTTTCCTTCACTTTTTTTATTCAATTGGGTCAAAAGGATTAAAATATTTTTTCTCCTTGAGAAAATCAACTCCATCTCTTCTTTTTCTTCTTGCCACAGCTGTTATTATCCCTCACCTTTTTATTTTTTATTTTTTAAAACTAATCTAACTAAGATTGTTGCCATTTTTTTCGTTGAGATGATTAGCTACTTAACAAAGAGAAGTCTTTATTATTTTTTTTATCCCATTTTACATTTTCTTTTCTTTCTTTTTTTCTGTATCTCTAATCTCTTATGTTTGCTCTATTCTTCGATCATAATGTTATAGCCAACTGGCATTTGTTTGTTAAATTTATAGAATGATGTTGTTATTTGATATTTCTTCATGGATAAAAGGTGAAGTATTAAAATATGTAAAAAAATCTTAGAATTCATTTTATACCAATGATCATTTTCTATGAAGAATAAAACAAAAATTCATTCTTTTCTTTTCTCCTCCCAATATTTGATTTCTTACTTCGCATTTTTTCCTTTTCTGTTTTTGTTACATTTTGTAATTATCTACAATTTTGTGTATTTTTTTAGGAGAAAAGATATATCATGTGATGCTTCCACCAAAATAAATCTAACTAGAATTTCGTCTATCTTTGTTTTTCTCTGTTTCTTTCTCCTCCTCCCCCCTTTGGAATTACTTTATGGTCTATTCAATTTAATTGAAGGATCCAATAAGATTTTGTATATATATTTAAACTAATGTTAATTTTTGTTTGTTTTTTAATTACTCAAGTGTTGTAGTATCAATTGGGTTGGCATAAAAGGATTTGTAGTTGGTGGTGGAAGTCACAGTCAAGACTTTCAACCTAGAGTGTGACTTAACAAAAAATTGTTAGAAAATTCAATTTTGATTAGGAAGATGTTTTTGCAATAAAAAAAATGATTTAGTTCTAATTTGTATATGTAGATCTGGAAACGTAGTAATTCATATTTTTATCTGACCTTGCTATTTATATTACGGAGTTGTAGAAGCGGGGATTTAAATAGATGAACTAATTTCTTCTATCAAAAGAATGAAAATGTGAAAGTTTATAATAAACTATATTGATGTTGAGGATTGTGCCATGTCTGAGTGGCTTTCTAAACTTTTTCTCATTATTAAAGTATTGGAAGTATTATAACTACTTTTGGTTTAGTTACAACTAAAACTATACTGCTATTAATACAGCAATGCGCTTGTAATGTATTAATTTTCTCTCCTTTTTGGGTATCATCATAAGAGTGGTTTAAAATTTTTTATTTAAATCACAATAAATAGGAGGTTGATTTCATAGATAGAATTTCTCTTCACAACAAATTTTGAGGGAAATTTTATTTATACTCTATATTTCGTTAATCGTAATCCTATAATAAATAAAAATTATATGATAAAAATAATAGTGAAAGTGTGATTAATAAAAATGAGAGTTCAAATAACATTTGTCAATTTTAATTGTTTTGATACTCAATTTTCGCCTATATTTCTATTCATTCATCATGTGCCAAAATAATTTGATGTTATGTGTTGGACTAAATTTCTAGGGGGCCCAAACTGTGCTTTGCACAGCTCAAGTACCTCTAGTATAAGCATACGCAAGAAGGGCTGGAGGAGGAGGGCGGAGCTCAAGATGCATTGGCAGCCTTTGGATACGTGGTCAACCGTTTTTGATCCTTCTGATTAGTTTCCTATTTTGTGCTATTCTGTGGGACCGTCGTTCGACAGAACGTCGGCAGGGAGGGAAAGACCAACCATTGTGTTTATGGGCCTTAGCTAGCATTCATTGAGAGGCGTCAGATGTTAAATTTTTTTTTATATATAAAAGTATAATTATTTTGAGAAAGTGCGAGTGTGCGTTTTCACATGGTAAAGACTCAGGTGCAATCCCTAGAAAAATTTATACTCCCTCCGTCCCATTTTGATAGTTCTAGTTCTTTTTTCACACAGTTTAAGAAAAAGTAGTTAACTTTATTGGAACAATCAATTTAAATAGCTATTTTTCTAAAATACCCTCACATTAATTAGAGTATAATTTTATGGGAACTTGAATTGATGGTTAAAAAAGAATAAACTCTCATTAAATGGGGTAGGTTTATAGTAACAACAACTTACATTGAATAAGGGTATTTTAGGAAAATTAAAATACAACTACATTCTTCACTTGGAAAATGGACTACAATTTGGGACAGACGAAAAAGGAAAACAGGACTATTAAAGTGGGACGGAGGGAGTATGTGATATGGGATCGTTTGACTTTTTTGTACGGTAGGAAAGATGGCTGGTGCATCTATATACGGAAAAGGCACGGACTTTTATTATTTTGTAATAAAGCAAAGGGATAATATACATTTTGGTCCAGATTAATTATTTTGCCATGAAAGCAACTATGGTGATAAAACTATCTATATCTATATCTATATATATTGCAGAAGGAATTTTTAACAGAGATCCTCTCAATAACTTCCAAACTTCTCATTCTTTTTTCTAAATTTTTGTATTTATTTTAATACATAAAAAGTAGTGAGTTATAACCAACCCTATCACCAATCAAATTTAAAATTTAAAACATTCCCACTATCTACTTCAAAAATCGTTTATAGTTTGTTATTTATACTTTAAATCCTTTTTACTCCTTAATTAAAGACAAATGCTCATTCCTATGCTATTTTAATACAATGTTACATTTTTATAATTAAGAAATATTTGTTACCACACTAACCCTACAACCACCTCTATAAATAAGTTTTGCAAATTACAATCATGTTTCAAAAAAATCACAAATGTGCAACTAAATGTAAAATTGAGGGGGTAAAGTGCAGCTAAATGTAAAGTTAAGGGGGTTTACTATATTTAATTCTAAAAAAAATCTCAAGAATGAAACAAGTAGTGGGTTATAGATTTTTGTATTTATTTTAATACATAAAAAGTAGTGGGTTATAACCAACTCTATCATCAGTCAAATTTAAAATTTAAAACTTTCCCACAATCTACTTCATAAACCGTTTATAGTTTGTTTTTTATATTTTAAATCCTTTTTACTCCTTAATTAAAAACAAATGTTCATTCACATGCTATTTTAATACAATTTTAATTCGAAAGCATACAACATAATCAAGAAACAGCAGAACCAATTAGGACTAAATTTTGACTCCAAAAAAAAAAATTAAGCCTATATGCCACTGGCACGTTGTCGTAACTTGCAACGCCAATTAGGAGTATTTAGCGTTTTTTTTTTTTTTTTGCAAGGAATTAGGACACTGTAAAACTTATCTAGCCAAATTTTGACTCATTGGTGATTTGAGTATCAAATTATTGAATATACTATAAATCGTATAATTTCAGTCTACTACAAAAAATAATATTTTACTAGCATATGGTATTTGCATACGAAATTTCAGAGGTAAATCAAATACTTTTACTTATACTCTATATAATTTGAATAGTTTTTTAGCGAATATAACCATACTATGCAGGACCATCACTTTGTATAATTGAAACTAACAAATTGTATATCAATCACAATTTAGATTTTGTTCGATACCTGCGCAGTTGGTGAGTTCCATTAGTAACACTACATCAAACTTTTAATGTTGTTTCATACTCTTATCAATATGTATTTCAAAAAATTGTAGGTTTGAAAATGATACATGTGCTCGAAAGTTAGTTACATGGTTGAGGTCAAGCAATTTTATAACATCACAAGTATTGTTGATAGCAAATTCAAGGAGAATATGGATATCCGAATATACAATCATGCATACGGTAAACTTACTCAATTTAATTTAATTACTGCACAAATTTTTTAAATTTATAATCATAACATATATCTTTTTTCATTCTTACTAGATTAAATATTTTCGAATACTTGCTTACATTTAGAGTATTAATATAGAAAACATGTTCTATGAGCTATGTAAAATTTGTGGATAACTATGTGAAGGTCATTTTTCAAAAACAGTGTATATACATTGTAATGACGTGGTCGACACTGTTGTTAGGTAATTAATTTCATATACCTTTAATTTTAACAAATTTTTCTGTATTGTATATAACATTTTATTTGTCAAACAAGTACAATGTTAACATACAAATCAAAATTTTTAGTGGTGTCATGTATCTTAATCTACAGGACAGACATGCATGATTCGTATTTGGTTGTGATGCTTCTTATCTCAGAAAATTACAACGGAAGATAGAATTTCTTGATATATGTTTATTTTTTATAATGTTATTTATAAACTATGTAAAAAAAAAATACATTAATTTTGAATTTCGCACGTACTTAATTCTCAGGACAATGGTGATAGGTTGTTCAACCAACGAATCAATTCATGCAAAAATCGTACATTTCTATTTGTAATACGCATTCCACAAAAATTAACAGAATTAATTAAATCACCAATTTTATCTTTCGTACTAAAAGTTGATTGGTGTGAAAAGTGCTCGCACTTTCATGCAAGATTATCGTATCGAATACATAATATTTGTAAGTATTTCATTTTAACAATATTTAATTATATTCATTTTTATTCATATATCATTCATTTTTTAATATAAATTTCTATTATTTTTTTCAGGATATATCTTCCGAAAAAGGTAATTTTTGAATAATATACACATTCTATTATATTTCAAATTATTGTTAGACAGATATTATATTTTAATTGTATTAGTACAATTTTTTAATCTTTTTTAATTCACCCTTTTATTTTTATTTTTTCAATAATGTCAGCACCGTGCGTAGTACGGGTATTCACACTAGTTATATAGTAATTTTCATTACAAGTTATCGTCATGTTACTTCACAAAGGATTAGATACATAATTGTGGATCTAAGAAAATTTCGAAGAGCTTTCGTAGTATGTGGGAGGTTAAGTCTGAATTCAATTAAATCGTAAAATTAATGAAAGTAATCATTACTAACTGTAATCTAACCGGGAACAATATTCTGGCCTAGATCATCTCCCGAGTCAGGGACATTAGGCATTTGGGCAAAAGATGGTGTGTATGGGATCATTAGTCGTTTGGGCAAAGATGGTATGTCATTTATGAAGCAGTATCAAATTTTCGGACCATCCACCGCAAATAATAAAAGCCAGCTAGCCAGAGCCAGATGTCTTCTTGTTGATTTTTTGGGGCATAAACAAAGATATCAAAACTATATTGAGGGTTGAAAAAGGAGCTTAATTCCTTCATTCATCAGCACCCTATTTATAGTGTTTACAAAGAAACAAACTAAAACAATTTCAGCTAACAATTCTCTAAAAAATCTCAACAAAAACTATTTGATAACATGATCTTCTACCTAGGAAATCTTAGCTAAAATATTTGTTATCAAACCAATATGATCTTGGTTAACAAATATCCTAACAATAAGACTTATTCTTCTACCAACTAAATTATTCTGATATCAAACTCAATCTGATAAAATCTGTAGGAAAAGTTAGCATATCTCAACACTCATCCTTGCCACTTTTACTGCAGATCCCCAACTGTCTTCTTAGGCATTCAAACTTTGTTTTCGACAAGGCCTTCGTAAAAATATCTGCAATCTGATAATCAGTCTTGCAATGAACTAGAACAATTTCTTCATTCTTTTGAACTTCTCGAAGAAAATAATATTTAATTTTGAAGTGCTTAGTCTTCCCATGAAACACTGGATTGTTGGAAATAGCTATAGCAGCTTCATTATCAACAAAAATCTGAGTAGCCTCTTGTTGAACTTGATTTAGATCAGCTAACAATTTCCTAAGCCACAAGGCTTGATTAACAGCAGCCGTAGCAGCAACATATTCCGCCTCAGCGGTAGATTGAACTACCACATCTTGCTTCTTAGAATTCCATGAAAAACATCCAGAACCCAGGTTGAACAAGTATCCAGAAGTGCTCCTCATATCATCATATGAACCAGCCCAATCACTATCTGAATAGCCATGTAACTCCAATTTTTCTGATTTTTTGAAACAAACTCCAAAGTTAGCAGTGCCTTTGACATACCTGAGTACTCTTTTTGCAGCTTTGAAGTGCAACTCACTTGCACAATGCATAAATCTAGACAGTAAACTCACAGCATACATAATATCAGGCCTTGTTGCTCTAAGATACATCAAACAACCTACAAGACTTCTGTACAGGTCTTAATCAACTTTGGCAGCTCCATCATCTTTACTAAGCTTGTCGTTCTCCATCAACGGAGTACTAATTGATTTGCAACTTTCCATATTAAACTTTTTCAACACATCTCTTGCATATTTGTGCTGACTTATGAAGATTTCTTGTTGAGATTGAATAACCTCCATGCCAAGAAAATAGGACATCTCTCCCAAGTCTGTCATTTCAAAGCTTGCTTCATCTGCTCCTTAAACTGATTTACCAATATTGGCTTACTTCCTGTGACAAGCAAATCATCAACATATATTGAAATAACAATAATATCATCATTAACAATTTTTATATAAAGAGTTGATTCACTCAAACTCTTCTTAAATCCAATCTTCAGAAGATGCTCATCAATCCTGCTGTACCAGGCTCTTGGTGCCTGTTTTAGGCCATATAGCGCTTTATGAAGTAGGTACACCTTGTCTTCTTGACCTTTCACTGCGAATCCTTGAGGTTGCTCCACAAAGATTTCCTCCTCCAAGTAGCCATTTAGAAATGCTGACTTGACGTCAAGTTGATAAACTCTTCAATCTTTTTGAGCTGCAAGTGCTAGGATCAACCTGATGGTGTCAAGTCTTGCTACTGGTGCAAATGTATCCGAGAAGTCCACTCCAAATTGTTGAGCATATCCCTTGACGACCAACCTTGCCTTGTGCTTGTTGATGGAACCATCAGCATTTAATTTGGTTCTAAAAACCCACTTTACACCAATGGGTTTCTTGTGAATTGGTCTGTCCACAAGCGCCCAAGTCTAGTTCTTTTCAATCATTCTCAACTCCTCCTTCATTGCCTCGATCCACTTCAAGTCTTTGGCAACTTCTTCATAATCTGCAGGTTTAAGAACTGCAACATTACATTTGTTATAAATGTCAGAGAGTAATTTGGTACCTCTAACTGGAATATGATCTATTGACTCATCAATATTCTCCTCATGCAATTCTTTAGATTCTGATCCCTTGAAATGTTCAACTTTGGAATTGTTCCAGTCCCATGTTGCGTATTCATCAAAATGGATGTCTCTACTGACTATCACTTTTGCAATCAAAGGTTGATAAACTTTATAACCTTTGGTACTGCTACAATAGCCAATTAGAATCCCAACTTCTGCCTTTTCATCAAGCTTGCCTCTCTTTACATCAGGAATATGTGTGTAGCAAATGGAGCCGAACACCTTCAAGTTTTGTACTGAAGGTTTATATCCAAACCAAGTTTCAAACGAGATTCTACCGTTCAATAATTTTGTAGACAACCTATTTAAAAGATACACTGCAGTGTTGACAGCTTCTGCCTAAAACTTCTTTGGCAATTTTTTCTCAAACAACAAATACCTAGCCATCTCCATGATTGTCCTGTTCTTTCTTTCACTTACTCCATTTTGTTGTGGAGTATAAGTAACAGTTAACTGATGTTCAATTCCTGCATCTTCACAAAACTTGTTGAACTGATTAGAAGTATATTCTGTTCCATTATCTGACCGAATCACTTTAATCATCTTGCCACTTTGATTTTCAATCCAATTTTTAAACTTCAAAAAAATAGCAGCAACCTCTGATTTTTGTTTCATAAAATAGACCCAACAATATCTACTGAAGTCATCAATGAAAATTATGAAATACCTGCTGCCATTTAATGAAGAAGTTCTCATTGGACCACATACATCTGTGTGAACAAGTTGAAGCCTTTCTGAAGCTCTCTAAGATTTGTTGTGAGGAAATGACAATCTGCTCTGTTTTTCCAACTGACAAACTTCACAAACTCCACCTTTATCTTCTATAAAAGGCAAGTCCTGCACAAGACTATTCTTATGCATGTAGTTAAGTGCAAAATAGTGATAGTGGCCCAATCGTTTATAATTCAGATTGATCCACTAAACTTGGGTATGCACTTGAACCTGCTTTCAACCAATTTCGAGAAAAACTTTTTCCATTCATTTTTACTGAAAAAAGTTCACCTCCATTTTGATCATAAATGAAGCACCTCCTATTTTTAAAGACAACAGAATAATTTTTCTCAAGCAACTGTCCAACACTTAACAGGTTTTGATTAATTTCAGGTACATATAAAACATCATAAATTATTTTAGTACCTGAACCATAATCAATAACCACATTACCTTTGCCTTTCACCCCAATACAATCTCCATTTCCAATTTTAACTTTGGAAATATATGATTTATCCAATTTGAATATGGACTCATCATATGCCATGTGATGAGTACAGCCACTATCAATTAGCCAAGCTTCACTGGAGATCTTGCTTGCAAAGCAAGTGGCCACAAATAATTGCTCCTCCTCTTGTTGGTCAGCTACTTGAGCATGTTGGTCTCTTCTGTTATTTTTGCATACCTTTTCGACGTGTCCCTTCTGATTGCATGACCTACATTGGACGTCAGGTCTCCACCAGCAATATTGTTGCAGATGTGAAGTCTTTTTGCAATGTGGACATTGAGGAAATTTTCCTCTTCTTCCTTCATCTCTGCTAGACTCACCTTCTTTCTTGCTCTTCTTGTTCCATTGCTGTTTCTTTTCTTTGCCACCTTGTTGATTTTGAATTTTGTCTTTCACCTGAAAAGCACCTTCTACTGCTTCCTCCTTTCGGATAGCTCTTCTCTGCTCTTGTGCTTGTAATGCATTGATTAGTTCTGGCAAAGTGATTTGAGACAAATCCCTTGAATCTTCAAGGGAGGAAATCTTGGCCTCAAACCTTTCAGGTAAGCTCACCAAGACTTTCTCTATAACTCTGCTATCTGGTAATTGTTCTCCAATCAATCTGATTTTATTCACAACATCTAAGAGTTTGTCAGAGTACTCTTTGATGTTTTCTGTGTCTTTCATCCTAAGGAGCTCAAACTCTCTCCTAAGGTTCAAAACCTGCATTTGTCTTGTTCTGTCATTGCCTTGAAAAGCCACTTTGAGAGTATCCCAAGCTTCCTTTGCAGTTTCACAAGTCATAATTTTTGTGAATACTGCATCAGAAACTGCTGAATGAATGCACGTCATGGCTTTTGATCTCCTTTTGACTGCATCTCTATGGGCTCTCATTTCTGCAATAGTTGGATCTTCCGATAATTCAGGAACAGGATCTGTCTCTACCACATCCCAAAGATCATTAGCATCCAAATAGGACTTCATTTTGACAGCCAGATTTGGTAGTTTTCACCAGTGAAATTTGGAGGATTGGACAAGAAGTTGTTTCCTGGCATTTTGATGTTGAAGGCTTAAGTGTATAATTTTATAGTGAAAAGGGTTTCTCACCAAGTTCATTCACTCTCAAAGAAACAGGCCCTTAAGATTAGGCTCTTGATACCACTTTGTTGATTTTTTGAAGCATAAACAAAGATATCAAGACTATATTGAGGGTTGAAAAAGGAGCTTAATTCCTTCATTCATTAGCACCCTATTTATAGTGTTTACAAAGGAACAAACTAAAACAATTTCAGCTAACAATTCTCTAGAAAATCTCAACAAAAACTATTTGATAACTTGATCTTCTACCTAGCAAATCTTAGCTAAAATATTTGTTATCAAACCAATATGATCTTGGTTAACAAATATCCTAACAATAAGACTTATTCTTCTACCAACTAAATTATTCTGATATCAAACTCAATCTGATAAAATCTGTAGGAAAAGTTGGCATATCTCAACACTTCTGATATCCAAACAAATATGCACACAGGATATGGTGAATCAGAAGCATAGACGAGAGAGTAATGACCTGCTAATAAAACTAACGTTGTTTACGTCTAACCTGCTGTCTATCGATAATCACTAGACTAGCATGATGGATCTCTTGGAAACAATAAAATATTATGTACTGGATTTCTGTAACATTTCATATCATTCATAATGTAACGGCTGAATATACAATTTAATGTATTTTAACGTTTCAAAATCTGGATTATTTCAGCTAAGTCATAATTTTTGTGTTCCTAACCATCAAATACTAGGAAAAAACCAACTGATAAGAATATACATCTACCATCCGTTACATGAAACAACAGATCAGCAAAAGGTTCAACAACCTTGCCAATCAGGAACGAACGCCCCTAGGACATATGGCGCAACGGTTGAGGGGTCAGTCTTATGTTGCTGGTTTCTCCATTAACTAAAGTTCGATTCGTACCCTGGTCCCCACTGACCAGGGTTCGTGCCCGCTGCGTCGCACATCCTGACTCGCCCGGAAAAGCTGTATGGGGCTGTCGGCTTCCCTCCGATTTGGTGTGCCAGCTCGGGTCCAAAGGGTTCGGGTCGAGATATGTTCCGGGTTACCAAAAAAAAAATCAGGGACGAACTATTCTAGGAGCTCAGATCGGCATGCGTATCTTCATATCTCTGCACCAAGTAAGCTCCACATGTGATGGGTGGGAACCTGAACACAGATACAATAAATCAATGGCACAATGACCCCATTACATCTGGCCAAAACATACAAAGGTTTTCCGCTGATCCACCTTGGATGTTATAGGTCAAACTAAATTTACTAACTCAACAGCTTGGCATCTACTATAACCGGTTCCAAGAGCGAAAAAAAAAAACTTGTAATTGAGAATTTACGACCAAACCTTTCACGTACGTGAACATTGCAACCAATAGCAGATCTCTTCTGGCCAAAACAACTAAAAGAAGATAATAATGACCTACAAAATCCCATATCATGTATCTAAATACAATACATACTTCGGAGGATTATCCTCTGACTGGCAGGTTGGCAGGCATTTGACAACACAATTGAAACTGGGCAGCACGAAGAAAGCAATCTGCCCACCATCACAGAGAGAAGAAGTTAGCAAGGCCCTGATCGCTGCTTACAGAACTAAATTTCTTACGGAGAAATCAGCCGAGCTTGTAACGTCCACTGTATCTGTAAAGCTATGGCTTGAGAAAGATTTAACTATTTAGAACTACGTTTGAAACTTTCCTTGTGCTAATGTATTTCACGCAGACACTGTTTAAGATGAGGATCTCATTCCAACAAAACATTGCTGTTACAGAACATATGGAGGTTCAGAAAGCCTTACAGAATATCTTTCTTGACCACTAACCAAGACTCGATGTAGTGTTGACCTGAAATGAAAGTTCAGTAAATTAGATATTCAATTATTTTATCTCCAAGAAACCATAAATTCCAGGCCCTCAACTACAAATTTTCAGGTTTCCTGAATTATCAAACTTCATAACCCAACCACTGAAAATGGATGACTGCTTTTACGAAGAGTTTGTAACTTCAGACATTAGTGATTGTTTTTCTTACAACGAAACCACCATAAAGATAATTAGGTTCAATGTGTGCTAGAACATGAGAACTCCTTGACTGAAACAGCTGTCTAATTAAAAACTGAATGCTTCTAGAAAAGACTGGTAAAATATGGGAACCCCTTGTCTGTGTTAGACATTCAATTATTGGTGCATGATTTGTGTTAAAACACAGACAAGAAAAATGAGAACTAACAGTTGCAATAGCTCAAGAAGCATTCTCATTTTTTTAGGAGGGGGAAAAAAGGATTACTGTGCTTAGTAAAAACTCATAATTACCTAAAAGAACAATTGCTCCAGCGCTCCAGTAAATCTCCAAGATTCACAATAAATGCTCTGCATTTTGTGCATCAACTATTTATTTGCAGCCATCATAGAATGCAGTATGATACTTATCGTTGGGACTAATCTAATCTATAACAGTTATGCTGCAACAATAATTTAACAAGAAGTCTAAAAATAAGAATGGCAGAATGTCAAGAGCATAGCCATAAGAAAGTTCTTTAGGTTAATGAGCTATACTAATTCATGAGCTGACTCCACAAAAGACTTTTTCATCTATAGAGTGACTGCATAATATCCTTTTTTATTTTTTTTTGAATATATGTATGATGAAATGTCCAGACACACCAAACAAGGAATCCGGAACAGAAAATTCGTTTCTACTAAAGAGAAACTGATTGTTGAGAGAAAAAGGCCTTACCCTTTTACTGGTGACACGTATTCCCAAATCTGAGGCTCAACATGCTTGTCCTTGCATATCTGCAATGGAAAAGCAGGTTCATGGTCCCACTCAAGAATAATTATGGGATCATTCCTAAGCAATCTAATTCCAACGTTTGTGTATACCTGAAGACCAATGACATCATCTGTGGCTAAGAAGGTAAGCAAGCCAAAGTCAGAGTGGGCACCTGCACCATATATTCCTCTTTCTGGTTCAGAGATTTTACCTGAAATTAATCAAGCTCATGTCAGCTTATAAATACAGCCTTCTTTAGGAAACTGTCCACAACCTGACCTTCATAATGTAGCGGCCGCAAGATTGCAATAGGATTGCCTAGCATTTCTGATTGATCAAAAAAGTTTCCATCCAGGTCAAGTGCTAGGGCTATAATTCTAGCAACTGCCCTTGCAACCTCGCTGAATGCAAGAATAAAGATAGAGAGGATGTCAGTATCAAACAAGCTGTAAAAGCAGTCTGCAAGATGTAGAGCTAAATGTAGGAAGATTTAGAAAGAACTACTGAAAGTACATCACAAGATAATAATCAAGAACCTTTCAAATTTGGCAGTAGAAAAGATGCAGAACCAGACAACGACTTCAGTTTCATTTCAACATCATTAACTAGTATTGTACCTTGGAACAAGATAAGCCTTTCCAAAATGAAAAACACCAATATTTCAATAGTCAAATGATGAACAAAATGATAGGTTCTCGCTTGAGAAATGTGGTGCTCATTGTTTAATTACCTGATCATTAAATACAGGATTCCATTCTTCAAACTAGGAAGAATTAACAGTGAATGTGTGGATTCAAGCAAGTGCTTAATGACATCATAGGGAAGACAAAAAATTGTGTCTAAGTCTAATCAATTAATGTATTAGAAATGAGAGCAAATACAAAAGCTATGTATTTGGACTTACTCAGCACAATTTGATGACACATATTCATCAATAATGACTGTTCCACTAAAAGAAATAATGATTTATCTGATTTTGTAAACATACAACCACATGGGAGAAGAGATATAACATCTTATGCATCAGTGACATCGAAATAAGTAATTTAACCGGATGGCCAGCAATTTGCAATCTAAATGGCCCAACAACCAATTTCATTAGAACTTAACACATCAAATGTTGTTAAGGTGATGGAATTGCAAATTGGTTAAGAAAAAATATACCCTTGCACGCAAAGATGATTAATCAATATGATTAACTAAACTGATCTGCTGCTTACTCATACAACAGCAAAGATGATTCAGGTCAGTACTCGACATTAAGTTACTTCTGCAGCACCGATGAGTGCAACCACATGCAAGAGAAATAGATAGTTTTTCTGATACATGATAGGTATCTCAATACTTACAGTGCTTCGTGGTGGTATCTCTCCATAGTTTCTCTCCATCCAGGTAAAATATCTTTACAGAAAAAAAAAATTCCACTTGTAACCAAAAGATTTGCAAGATTTATGAAGCAAGATTGATGTTCACCATGTAACAATAATTGCGTAGCAAAGTTACCTGCCGTAGGCCACAAGTTTGGTCCATGAAATGGTTTTTCGGCTTGAGGATCATCTTCTGGTACTTCCACACCAATGTAATATCCTTCTTTATAATCTCCTACAAGAACATCAGGGCGCAGAAATGCTTAGCTCAAATAAAAACACGAACTTAGTTCTGCTGCTCATTCTGGTAAGTGGCATGTACAAACATCACATAAGAGAACAGAGGACGCAGAAAGAAAAGGAGCATATAAACAACATAAAAGAGGCCTGATAAGTGACATTTGATAGCAATGCAAAAATAGCCACGACCAGGAGTTGATATAGTCAACATGTAGGGCCGGAAGGTGTTGAAAATGAAAATATTCTAGAGCAACAAGAGAATGAACTCCAACTATTCACTTGTTTAATGCACTGGCTACACCTGTCCTTGTATTCTGGTATATAAAAATTAGGATAAACGCAGTAGGTATGAGAAAACAAACCATGTATCTGGTTAACAGGATCCAGATGCTCATCTAGAAGAGGAGTGTAACCACGGTTTTTTTCATTCCTGAGAAGCTTCATCTTTTCATCAAGTGGTAGACTAAAGAACCTTTTGCTTTGAGAAAAGACCTCATCCATAAATTCTGGGCTGATACCATGATTGACTACATAAAAAAATCCAGAGTCCGAGCAAGCCTAAATAAACGATAACATCATTAGGAGTAAGCAAATCAACTCCCAGAACGATGCCAATCATTGGGAAGCCCTGATATGGAGAATGGAAACGGCTTTAGATAAAGGTGTATATTATTGTAAGAGTATTTGTGCAGGCAAGAACAGGTTATCCATGTATAGCTGCAATAACAAATTAATGCAGCACTAATCGATAAAAGTGATCATAGAATTGAGATGCAGAGTTACGTTACGTTACGTTACGTTACTTGCTGTATCTATTACATCGTTGCATGGAAATATTATATACTAACTTAACAACTGAACAATTCATTACTTGCTAAGAAGTATTAGTCCTACTCTCTACTCATATATTCACTCCTTTAGTTCTTCAATCTTCAAACTAAATTACTCATCATCGGAAAAACTGTAAATTTACCCCACAGATAGACCAAAGAATGCACAAAAATAAACTTAAATCGAGCGATATCAGGTGTTGTGTGGGGCGGGGGGTGGGAATAAAAAGAAAAGGAGGAGTGGAGTGCCTGCCTGTCTGAGGAGAGAGACTGTTCTTTGTATGTCGGAATCGGAGAGGTCTATACAATTCAGTGCCGCCATATTTGCAGATGCCGCCGGAAGCTTCTGTTCGTCGAAATTCATGGTTAATATTCTTCTTTTGGTTTTCCTCGATTAAGTTAGGGAATGTCAGCAAGTTGCAGCGTTGACAAAGGAGTAGGGAGAAGCTTTTCAAGAAGAAGTCTTCTGGGGAAGTTGGATAAAAAAAGCCAGAGTGGGTCATTTTGTCAGTCTGGATTTGAGTTTTTAACTGTCTTGGAAATGGGCACAAAATCGGACTTCATTGGAAACCGATTCCAGTATTCTTAAAACCCATTTTCAATTGGGTTGTCAGTTGGGCTTGCTTCTCATGTTTCAAGGAACATCTTCATTCTTTTACGGCAACATCGGATCAAACTATTCTGGAAAAAAAGAAAAATATATTTGCATTCTTCACGGACGTTGATTAGCGTAGGATTAAAGCATCTTCATTGTTTACAGTAGCACAGGTTTATACTAGACTGCCACATCATTTAACTCTTAAATTTCATGGCTTTTTTAACTCTATGGTCTAAAAAGTGATGAGCCCGCCATATATATATATATATATATATATATAAAATAAAAAATAAAAAAAAATCTGACAGTATCACCAACCTCTTGACTTTGAGGTTAGAAATTGGAATTTTGCAGATAAGATAGCACCAAAACAGATCTCTTATCCGGATAATATGAAGATCATCGATGCCATTAATTTGAGAGTTATAAACGTTGATAAACCATTAATAGTTTTGTTATATAAATAATAATGTTTCGATCTAATTGCACTAACCACTAATATTTTCAACCTAGACTTTTAAACGCTTATCCTTAACTTTTAGGTAATTCCATTGTTAGATTGTAGGCTTTCATCCCAATTTTTAAAAATCTGAAACGAGTTCGATCATTGAATTGTCTGGTCCGACTACAAACAAACGTGTCTTGTCTGGTCCTAACTTTCCAGTTTCCATTCCAATCGACCACGTAACTCGTCAAGTTAAATCCATTCTAGTCCGAGCCAACGAACAAAAAGAAGGCATCGTTTTTTTCACGTGAAAAGATTGCGACAACATTCTGTTCTTCGGATCGTCGTATATGATACTTTGTTTGACGACATGTGATGGAAATGAATGTGTGGAGCTGATTCATCATCATTTCCGCTACATTTTTGTGCCACAAAAGTGTGCATGGACTCATTTAATTCTTTTGTAAACAAGTACTTGATGCGATTACGCGTTAAATTTTTTTTTCTTAGAAGAGTGGAGATCAATTGAAAAGACACATAAATGCAAGAGAAGTTAATAATTACAAGTGCCTTCTTTATTCATACAATAGATTAAGAATTATTTAGATAGTGTCCGTAAACACTTATTAGAAAAATTCAAGAATAAAAGAACTGTTTGGATCTCTCAGTTTTTTAAATATTATAAAATTTTTTTAAAAAGTAATTTAAATTCTTTAAAATATTTAAAATATATTTTAAAAATTCTACTACTCTTAAATATTTCAAAATATACTTTATAAACTCTATCACAGTAAATCCAAAAGGATTTCAAAAACACGCTAAAAATAAAAAATAGGTAATCCAAACGGATGGAATCGTTAACCCCAGAAGGAGAACGTACAAATCCGTCTTTAAACTATTACAACACAAATGCTTTAACGCAGCTTTGGATCCTATGTCTCAGTGCATTGCATATCTGCTGATAATAAGAGAAACAAAGGGGAAAAAGAAAAACTCGAGGAATAGAAGGAAGTAAAGGCGTCTGCATCTTCCATTCCATATCTAATAAAGGAGCATGAATATTCATAACAAATTGTAACGTCCGATTAATCAGCTCCAAGTCTTTATTTATGACAACGGAGCATGATTCAAGTTACAGAAATAATTAATTGATGCAAAATCGAAGGGGAAAGAAAAAAAAATAAAAGAATGTGTATTTTCAAATGATGAAGTGAGAGAAGATGATGTTTAGGTGGCAATAAGAACTGTGGATCGGCAAAGAGGACAAGAATTGTGATCGGAGAGCCACTGAGCTATACAAGATGAATGGAAGACGTGCCCACATGGAACTTGTTTACCCCCAACGCCGGACTCGAAACCTTCCATGCAAATTATGCAGTCTCCAACTGCTTCCACCATCGGCATTTCACTCAGTTGATTCTGGTTCAAAGTCTTGGCTTCAAACAACTTTGTCTGGATATAGTTCTCCTCCATAGTTGTCATGGACAGAGCCATCTCCAGATCAAACATTCCTTCCATTGGATTTGGCACGAGATTTTATAATTAGGATATAGGCTAGCTAGGAAGTACTCACCAGTTATCTGGGATTGCGGGTATTTTGTAGCGTCTTACGATCTTTCTTTTGCTTGGACGTGGATGTACTATACTATAGTACATCATCAATTGCTGATGAATTTGGTCTATATATATATATGCATACGCAAGAAGGGATGGAGGAGGAGGGGGGAGCTCAAGATGCATTGGCAGCCTTTGGATATGTGGTCAACCGTTTTGATCCTTCTGATTAGTTTCCTATATTGTGGTATTCTGTGGGACCATCGTTCGACAGAATTTCGACAGGGAAAGACCGACCATTGTATTTGTGGGCCTTAGCTAGCATTCATTGAGAGGGGTCAGATGTTAAATTTTTTTTTTTATATATATAAAAGTATAATTATTTTGAGAAAGTATGAGTGTGCGTTTTCACATGGTAAAGACTCAGGTGCAATCCTTATTAAAAATTGTATGTGATATGGGATCATCTGACTTTTTTGTACGGTAGGAAAGATGGCTGGTGCATCTATATATATATGGAAAAGGCCCGGACTTTTAGTATTTTGTAATAAAGCAAAGGGCTAATATATACATTTTGGTCCAGATTAATTATTTTGCCATGAGAGCAACTATGGTGATAAAGCTATTATATAGTAATTTTCATTACGAGTTATCGTCATGTTACTTCACAGAGGATTAGGTACATAATTGTGGATCTAAGACAATTTCGAAGAGCTTTCGTAGTATATGAGAGGTTAAGTCTGAATTCAATTAAATTGTAAAATTGATGGAAATAATCACTACTAACTGTAATCTAACTCCCAGGAAAAAAAAAAAAGAAAAGAAAAAGCTTCCTTCTTATCATGTGATTGATTAAGAACATTTATGTGGTCAATTAATTTGGTTTCTACGGTCTTTGTGAATTAATTGTAAGACCATAGAAAGATCTTGTTCAAAATTGCAAATATTATGTTAATTTGAAACTTTCATTTTCTCAAAAAAAAATAAAAATAAAAGGGCATTATGTTGACTATCCTACACGTGGTGAACATGTTCAATATGTATAGAAATAAAGTTAATGCTTAGATTTGCTTTCCAAATTAAAGCGTGGCGGCGTGCATCTAGTAGTAACTTCAATTCAAGGTTGACGGCAGCTGTTTCTGGCTCAGACGGTGTTTTACATGCATGGCGAGCAGAATGACTAAAAAGCAGAAGAAAACAAAGAAGAGGGCTGTAGAGAAAGACGTTTTATGACGACTTCTTTGAAGCTCCCACCATCGTTATTCATGAAGCTGACGGTCCGCGTTTAAGTACGTAAAGGTAAGAGAAACTTTTATCACGGACCTTTCCACCAACAAGGTGAATACGTAATTAGTATTTGGTTTTTTTCAGAAATACAGTTTACTACTATTATGTAAAGGGGGTGTGACTAACATATTAAATTAATACTAAATCATTTAACCTTTTTTATTCCAAGTCTTTGCTGAACACTATGTAGATAGTATATAAATGTCATGTAAATTTGAAAATTATGTTTGGATAGCAGATTATTTGGAAATTTTCTTCTTTTTTTTTTCTTTTAGAATAACACTAAAGTATCTCTTTTGTGGTGTAATATATGTAAGATAAAAAGGTGATTGAAATGATAAACAAGATAACTAGACATAATTTATTATGCAAGCCAAAGAAAAATAAAAAGGAAAAGGCTATCCAAACGCAGACAGGATTCTCTGTCAATTTTTCCTGTTCAATACAATATTACGTAGTTCCACTTATTAATATTGCTCATGTGTCACATAATATTGAATGCATATTTAAGGGGTGTTTGGTAAATAGGTTTCAAATTCAATAATATTCTAATTGTACTTATAGTTTTCTACTTTGGAATTTCACGCTGCATGATTCAGATGAGCTTAGACAAGCATTTGAGGACAAGATCCTTGAGTTTGTCAGAGTTGCAGTTAACGTGCAGTTTTGTTGATTCAGAAAATAGGCCGTCCATGCTAAAATTGAATTTAAAACTCATTTATCAAATATCCCCTAAATATGCATTCAATGTTACGTACCACATCAACAATATTAATAAGTGAAATTACGTAATTTTACATTGGATAGGAATAGAGGATCCGTCTGATCCAAACGATGTAGGGCTTTAGAAACCAGATTTAAGGTTTTCATGCATTAGCCTGTATTAACACATAGATAGAAAGGCAAAAATGGGATGGATTTAATTGCATCATGAAAGGCTAAAATGGCCATTGGCTCTTTTGATCAAACACCGCCAGCTGCGATGAAGCCCACTGGCAATTGATCGTGCAAATCGAACTGCAACTGCAAGTTGACGCTGACGTTGCCCTTATCTTTCTTAATTTCTTCGTCAGGTATGAGTAATATCTTCTTATCTTCTTCTTCTTTGAAACAAAATATCTCACCTTGTACTGCTACTACACGAATACCCATGTTGTATGTTTTCTCTCTAGTCTTGATGGTAATTGATAATGACACGCACACTTTCCAGTGATACAAGTTCCCAGTAAAAATTCGACCATTGTTTGAGGACCAAAACTGTCACCATCAATTTCTGTACAAGTTATGCTAAATTTTAAAACATGTACTACTCTTCAATATTTCATTTGATTTGAGAGAGAGAGAGAGAGAGGCTTGATTGAATGAATGAAGGTGTGAAATTAAAAATATCAGAGCAGCTGTTTAGGAATACGACTGCGGTCGGAGTGCGGGCCGCCATCAACTCATCGAAAAGATCTTAGACTAAGTCGTAGTAGTAGTAATTTGGACTTTGTACGGTAGCATATACTTATTAATATAACGGCAAAAAGCAATCTCAATTAATAAATTTGTTAACTTAAGAATCTTTGCTGGTTGACGTGCAATAGTAAGAGGAGAAGAGAAGACCATATCCACTTTTTTCTTCTTTTTTTATTTTAGCAAGAAATCCTTTATAGTCAAACCTAGAGGTGCTTGCGTGAAACGTCCCTCGAAAACTTTTTCAACGTTGAATGAATCTGCCGCCGGGGACAGCTAAATTTTGATTCTTGACCGGAGAGAAGATGCGGATAGAAATTTTCGTGATTAATGTGGTTGACCGGACAAGGGAAGCGAGAAAGAACCCAAAAAAAAAAAAACGAAAAAAGAGAAAAAAAATAAAATAAAAGACCTTAACCAGTTCGTACGTTTGGTTCCACAGGCTGCTGTGCTTGGTTGGATTTTAAGTTGTACTGTTCTAAAGCAGAACAGCTTAATTAATTAATTGGAAGCGTGGCCAAAAATAAGTCATGAATATTAGACGGCATGGGGGAAACAATTCACACCAAATTAAGCCGTAAATTGTACTAGTAAATGGAACCCCGATTACATGGTATATATGTATATTCCATGCTACAGTAACGCTGGAAAATTCGAAGGACCTAGCTAAGAAGTGGTGGTGGAAGAAGCTTGGCCGGCAGAAAAGACTGAGAACCGGCAAAGGGGGCAGGAATTCCGAACTGTGAGCCACTTTCCAATGCATTCTGCGTGAAAAACATGGCCACAGGGAACTTGTTTGCCGGTTTCCACAAAGGCTTCCATGCAAACAGTACAGGCACCGGTGGCCGCAACTGCCGGCAACTCGACTTGACGATTATGTCTGGAAGCATTGGACTCCGACAGCTTCATTGGATTCGTTTGATCGTCGCTGCTGGAACCGTCCAACCTTGTCGTCTCCGGTATTGTTGAGGCCGTGTCGAGGTCGAACATTTCCTCGAGATCAAAAAGTGACATTGGGCTGTGGAAAATACGTACGAGGATGATTAGTACTGCAAAGATATGATTAAAAGATAATTTGCACTTTGCAGGGCGTATGTGTGTATATATAGTTGCGGAGTGCGTGAGTGTGTGCTCTGCTGATCGACCGTCGGGTGCGGGTGTTGCAACTTGGAAAACTGTCAATGGCGTCGTTGTCAAAATTATTTAGGGGTCTGACGGCATTGGCAAGCTTTTCAACTTGTGACTCTTTTGTCTTTTTACCACTTTCTTCCCTTCTAACCTACCGTATTTTGCAAATGAGCAGGCAGCTGCAGAAAACAGTGGGACAGCTAAAAGTACTAGCACAAGTTGCTAGTGGAAGAAATGCATTGTGATAGGGAAGCTGTATTTTGTAGCGACTCTCAAGTGGCAAGTGGCAACCATCACCTATTACCTGGCAAGGGCCAATAGATGGCCGGAAAGATTTGGACTCGTTTAAAGAAAGGAATCTTGTGAACACAGTAGTGTGTTAGATATTTTTCAAAATTTGATATTTTCAAATATGATCACGGTGAACATAATGTCAGATATTTTTTAAAATTTGATCATGTGCATTGATGGGGCCGTATTAGAATCCGACATAAGATTCATCTTTCTCTGATTCATGCAATCGTCAGAAGTTGATCAAGTTTGTTTCGCAACTCTTCATGCCTTTTTACAGTTAATTACCATTTAAATGGTGTTTAAACGTCCAAAAATTGTCTGAATAATTATATTGATGTTAACAAACCTTTTGACCAACACAAATACACAAACGTTCAAGTGGTGAAAGGTTGCAACTCTTGATAACTACGAATCTCAACTCTCTAGGGGCCTAGTAGGGATAGTTTACTGCAAAAAAATCATTTTTCCAACTACTAAAATTCTCTGTAAAAATACACCATAATTTAAGTAGGTGTGTCTAATTTTGTGCAAGAATTTATGCAAATACCCTTCAAATTATCTTAAAGGATATTTGTCCAAAATCTTTACACACAAAATTCTAGATAAATAAAATCTAGATGAAAGTGTTCTTAAGTCACGATTTGAAATCTTCTTGCATTATTTACTTTGTAACTTTTAGTTATTTTCTCTTGTATTATCCCCAACACATAGTAAACTTACAGCCACCTAAACTTCATTGTTTAGGGTAACTTCAGTTCCAATTTACACCCTAAATCCATGCGAACAGTGAAGTGTAGATGATTTACCTCTATTTCGAAAGGTATTTGGCTTGCATCTTGGATAGCTGAATTATTTCACATAATATTTGATTTGCATCATGAACAGATTTTTCAACCGTTTTTTTATATTGCTAACTGTCTTTTTATCTCACATATATCACATTCCAAAAATATTATAGTAATTATTATTTTAAATAAAGTGTTTGGATACCAAAATTATTCCAAATAATATTTTGCTTCATCACAAACACATTTTCCAACCTACATTTTTATATTCCCAATCACCTTTTTATTTCACATACATCATATCACAAAAAGTGCTACAGTAATTATTCTAAATAATATTTCAAATAATACACTAAATATTTCAAACCATACTCTATCCAAACACTAGATTTCTCATTAGAGGTAAATCATCTAGACTTCACTGTTCGCATATATTTCTCATTATTTTCGTGTGGACACCAACTAGTTAAATTGCTAGTCTATCTGTCCAGTGTATTCTAGTTGACCTAGTCCGACCGCGCGAGCACGCACATTTTAATTTTACTTTGTTCAATTGAAGCTATGGGGGCAAACTTATTTCAAATACGACCTCCTAGATTTTCTAGCCCTTCAAAAGACCCTTTTCACTTTTTACTTTCTTCGTTACTGGTCCACGCTGTTATAATTTTCCTTTACTTTTGACGCTTTAGTTGTCAAGTAAAGCAATTATGAAAAACAATTCATGACCTAGAATGGATTGACGTGATCTGGTCCAATCATTTACTTTCATAACATTTTTTTAAAGTGAAATTTCATATAATCGATTAAGATCGAGCTGAGCTAATATTGCCGTGTAGTCCAATTATCAATTGTAATTAAAAAAATATCTTTTTGGTAGTTCCAATGCAGTAGCCATGTGGTTCAGTTGTAAATTTTAAAAATAAATTTTTATTGTTGGATGTTTAAATAAATAAAGAATAATTTCAGAAACCTGCCCTAAAATTTTTAATAATTATAACCACCCCCATGAGATTTAAAAAATTATAAAAACCTTCCTTAAAAAAGTATATTTTGGTAACAGTTAATGATGTAAGTAAAAAAAAAAAAAATCCAGTGAATATCCAATATTACCTTTTCCTGGTACATAAAACAAATTAAATGCTAAAAATTCAACTATCACCATTATCCGTCATATGAGAATTTCAAGTTAGTTTTTTTGTATGAAAATTTAAATCACATTTTGAAAGCACTATTTTTTGGTGCTTTAGACACTTTTTTCAATTTAATAATTTTTTAAGATACTTATTATAGCAAATGCCTCCCTAATTAGTTGGTCGACTTTTTGTGAATTGATTAATAAATCTAGTCAAAAAATTGGAAATAAAATATAATGCGCTAGATTAGATGATATTAGAGTTTTAGGATAAAGAAGTATTACCATGAAAGAATTTCCATTTTTCTTTTTTAAACTCATTCTCAGTTAAAATTTGTAATATTTGTGAAGGCTATCATAGTCATTTCATAGCATTAATGAAGGTAAGTATAATTTTTTAAACATTAAGAGAGGTGGCAGTATTTGTCATCAATCTTAGAGGAGGTTTCTGAAATTATCCCAATAAACATTAAGAGCAAGTTGAGCTGATATGACTAGATTTGTCACAAATATGACAATACAGTTGCCATTGACAACTTATAATCCCCTGCCGCCTGCATGGTGCCGTGCTAATATCACGTAATGCTTATTTAATTATTGGACTAATAGTAATATCAATGCATTAATACCTCAGTACGTTCGTTTTTGGACGTCTAGTAAATCGGTGCTAGTGAAAAGGCAGGATAAACACTTTTGCATACTTTTGAATTACTTCTAAGCGGGCTCCTAAAAGTTCAATTGCGCCGGTCAAGTTTGAGCAAAAAAAAAACCTTCGACACGGGATTAACATTGTTGCAGTTAGTGAATTAGCGTACTGCAAAAGTTTTCACTCGAGATTCTTACGGTGAAAAGGGTTAAACTTATTCGGGATAATTTTTTGAAAAAAAAAATGTAACATTTTTTTGGATAATAGATTATTTGGATAAATTTTTGTAAGAAAAATATTATAGTACTTTTTTGATGTGATGTGATATATATATATAAAAGATAAAAAAATTTAAAAATAAGTTGATGATGCAAATAAATAAAATTTAGTAAATAATCTATTGTCCAAATTTTGATTTCTCGAGTGCGCATTGGTCTGGGTCCTGAGGGACCCATCTAGGGCCTGGGACACTATCTATTGCCAGAATCCAATTGATAAATTTTACTACATTTGCACCCCTCAAATTTTATAAAATTCCTTTCTTTAATTGTATTTCCCCCCACCTCCCTATAAATTTCTTCTATATCTAGATAATTTATGAGATTTTGTGAAAGTTTTTCCTTATTTTGCATTGACCCCCTAAAGAATAAAATTTTTATAGCACATGACCATTAACAAAAATATTGGACCGATTCCAAATTAAATATTGGTGTGGCTTTAATAGAAAAACAAAAATGGCTTCAATATTATATAAATACAAATCCATGGTATTTTTACATACAAAAATCTACTAAAATAGTATGCAAATAATATTTTTATATATTATCACTGTATAATTTTTTTTTACACTAATAATTTTAGATTATATTATAAATTTAAATTTAAAATTTAAATCATGCACATATAATATATATACAAAAGTGCTAGCTAGTGTAAAAAAAAATTACTATACTATATAAAAAGTTAATCCATAATATAAACTTGTGATCGTGAGATGCACATAAACGGCAATGAGCATTCGTCGATGGCCATTATTGTCAGAGCAATTGACAAACATACTCCCAAAATGGTCAAACCTTTCCTGCTCCAGTAATCTCGTCCAATAACCAGCGGACCCAGTTGTCCCCAAATTTCTAAACCCACTCTTTTGACTTTGCCTCTTTCGTTAGCTCGCGCCGCTCAATTTTATATATATATATATATATATATATATATATATATATATATATATACTAGAAGGAACCAGACTGTGCAAGCACGGTCTAGGCCCATTTATAAAGTTATGACTAAAATTCATTACACTATAATATGCTTTCAAATAAAAAAAAATTATAATTGTCAAAAAATGAGCCTAAAAAAGTTTATCTTTAGTGGAATGTTCCAAAAGTTTGCTCCAACTTGCTTATTGTAATGCAATAGGGATATACACTGTATTGTGTGGACAAACAACAGTAAAGAATTCAAAAATCAAACACATGAGAAATGTAAGACCGGTCAATATTAACAGAAATGATACATGCTTCATAAAACTCAAGTATCATGCTATTATAATTGCAAATGCATAAAATTTCACTACTGTTTCTTTTTTAAACAAAACACCATCATGTAAAAACTTCTATCCCATAAATTCACAATTAAACTTTCAAGAAAGTTGAATGGAAGGCTTTTCAATGCATAAAAAGGGTACAAAAATTCAATACCAAAGAATTAGTAAAGGAAGTGCAAGATTCAATTATGCATTAAAAAGGAACTAAAACATCATAATTGCAAAAAATAAATTTTGCATTTAGATTTAAGACAAACCACACAAAAGGAAAATTGTTTTGCAGAACCAAAATAATGGAAGGCTCAATGAATATCAAGGGGATCAAACCAAAATAAATAAATACACAAAGGTAACATTATAAAGAGGCAAAACAAAAGAAAAATGATAAAGGCTAAAAAAAGTACAGTAAATAAAAAAAAGTTAAAAAATATCAGTGTGTTTGGATTGTCAATTATTTCACTTTACTTACACCTTATTTACACACACTGATTTGCTTGAATCATCAACACATTTTTCAATTACTTTTTTATCTCACATACATCATATCAAAAAAGTGCTATAGTACTTTTTCACAAAAAGATCTCAATTAATTTACAATCCAAACATAGTTAATAAAAAAATTTAAGTCCATATTTGGCAGCGTGAAATGAGGGAAGAATAGGAATAAAAAGAAAATGGAATATACCAGACAATAGGAGTAGTGGAGGTAAAAGGTCTATTGTCTATATTTTTCCTAACAAAAAAAAGATGATCATGATTTTTGAACAATAGAATAAAAGAAATATCCATTCCCGTGCAAGAAAAATATACATTCAATTAATTATAGAGGAAAAAGGAAAAAAATGCATTGATTGAGCGGAACGAGGAAAGGTAGAGAAAAATTAGAATGAAGGAAAAAGAAAAGAAAAGAAAAGAAAAGAAATACTAGATTAAAGAGTTAAAATTGATGGAATAGGAAGTGACAGTATAAATCAGTTGATTGTTGCGACACCTCTTCATAATCAACAATAATTATCTTAAAAAATAGTAAGAAAATAATCTTAATAAAATTAATTATGAAGAAAAAATTCGAAGGGGGAAAAAGAAAGATGAAGAAAAAAAAAGGGAGATGAAGCTTAGAAGCATAGGCAGAAAAAGGAAGAAAAGAAGAATTGGAAGGAGAGATATTTATGACTTTTGAGTAACTAAAAAAAATAGTGGAGCAAAAATTCAACTACAAATAGAAACTGACACTTGTCAAAATAAGAGATTATACACTTGGCAAAAAAAAGAGGTTGCTACAGTAACCTCTCTTTCTTTGTATATGCAAGGTAGATATATATATATATATATATTATTTTTTATTTTAATAATAAAATTACATATATATCCGTTATATTTTTTTATTTGTTAAGAAGGGACCTTGAACTGCAGAAAATTGACTTACATGAGGAACATACGCAACCTTGGACGCCATGATTAGCTGCAGCATCTTTTGATATTGTAGGGTAAATTCTTCTGAATTATAGTCGGTGCATATTTAATTTTGATGTATAAGATTCATTAGTAGTTTTGTTCATCAGCATTCATAGCAAACTGTGCATGTAATGGCTGTAATATCTGGAGGCCGTGACTTGAAATGCTAGTTTGTAGCTTTATAGGGTGATTGATGTTTGATCTGATGCTTGTAAGATACAAATTCTTGAACCATAAGTTATGTCAAAATAAAGATTTGGTTATTTGTGATCATTAATGTTTAGATTATTTCATTAGGATCTAAACAATTCCGCGGAACACAAATTACAAAAATCTTTACCCTGAAACTTTTAGTTCAGAGGCATAGTGAGGAAGCCTGGAGATTTTTCTGCAAGAAGATTCTGATTGTAGGATACAAGACTATGCCAACTTTCAGGCTCTCATATTTAAGTTGAGTAAATTACATAGTATTTAGTTTGACAACGGTTTGCCATCTGATATCAGGAAAACTGCTGTTGCATTACTTCCCAGATTTACTTTACGTAGTAAAACTAAACTTAAAAAACGTGGCTGTCAGACTGGCGGTGCAGACAATTCCTATACTTTCTGAAGGTTGAGAAGATTGAAAAAGGCACCACGCTTGTTCTTGAGCTGACCATAGCTTCCCTGCTCAATCACTTTTCCCTCAGAAACAAAGGCAACTGAGTCTAAGTTCTTGATTGTGTTGAGCCTATGTGCCACCACAACTGTTGTCCTTCCCACCATTATTCGATCCAATGCTTCCTGTACAATTTGCTCAGATTGCAAGTCGAGAGCACTGGTTGCCTCATCTAGCAGTAGTATGGTTGGATTCCTAATTATGGCTCTAGCAATTGCAATTCTCTGTTTCTGCCCTCCAGATAATTGCACTCCTCTTTCTCCACATTCGGTTTCATACCCATTCATCAGGGATCTGCAGAAAAGCAAATTAGAAATCATGTCTAAGCATTATATTTCTGGTTTTGATTGAACATTAAGGCTTTATGTATCGCATCTAAATTCCATTAAAATACTATGATCACACTTACGAGATAAATTCATGAGCATTGGCTGCTCTAGCAGCATCCACCACCTCATTTTCTGATGCATCAGGCTTCCCGAAGACTATGTTATCACGGATGCTACCTGAATATATCACCGGCTCTTGGCTTACGAGTGCCATTTGCCTTCTGAACCACCCAATGTCAAGCAACCTTATATCCAGCTGATCCACCTTAACTGTTCCTCCGGTGACATCGTAGAATCTTTGGATCAAAGCAATAACTGTTGACTTTCCACAACCACTTTTTCCGACAAGACCAATGCTTGTTCCTGGTTTCACACCCAAGCTAAAGCCATTTAATACTCGGATCTCAGGCCGGCCTGGATATGCAAATTCAACCTTTTTCATCTCTATGCCACCGCTTATTTTCTTTACCTTGGTTTCTGTGTAGCCATCACCGGCCTAATACATCATAAAGAATTAAAGTCTCAGAAGCTACAGTAGTAAGAGCAAGAGAGATTGACATATACTAGCATGAAAAAAACCTAAAGAGAATATAAGTCTAGTACTACTCTTAAATGACTCACTTTGTCAGTTTCTGGAATCAGAGATTTGCGGTCAAGAATGGCAAAGATAGATGCAACAGCTGCTGATCCCTTGGCTAGATCAGAAGTCATGCTCCCAGCTTCAGCTATAACTTTGCCAGTACTAACCAATATGAAGAAAGTTTTGAAAACATCCCCAGATGATATGTTCCCAGCATTGACTAGTTTTCCACCATACCAAAAGTCAAGAGCCCAGCTCATGAAAGTAAGACCTTGAGCTGATCCTATCCCAACTCCAGCAAGCAAGGATTTCTTTCTGGCCTCTTTCCTTGCCTCATCCTGAGCTTCGTCAAAAATCTGAAGAACTTTATGGATGCTTCCATATGAGGTCACAATTCTATGATTGTAAACTGCTTCTACAGCAATCTGAGTGCTATCATGCTGAGCCTTAACGAATTTAGCTGTGATGGTAGATAACAATACCCGTCGTGTATAAAAGCATAGAATTGTGAGTGGCTGGACAGCAATCATAACAAGGGCAAGCTTCCAAGCCACAATTAGCCCCATGATCATTGCAATGGTTACAGCTGAAGTTGTTTGAACCAAGAGAGAAAGCCTATCAGCAACAAGAGACTTAACTAAGGATGCTTCAGTACTCAATCTCGAACATAAGACTCCACTTGAATTCTTTTCTTCATCAAACCAAGCTGGTTCAAAGGTTAAAAGTTTCTCAAGCACTCTCAATCTGATTCTTTTGGTCAGATGTTCACCCATGTAACCAAAATTGTAATGTTGACAGAGATTCACAACCATGGAGACAAGGCAAAGTGAACTAAAAATTGTAGCATAAGTCTGTATTCGAGCTTGCATTTCTTCATGACTTGGTGAGAAGAAAGCTGAGATCATGCCACCAATAGTTAGTGCATAGACAGGTTGCACTGCTCCAAAAGCTATTGCTGAGATGCTTCCAATAACTCCTTGTTTCCATTCAGGTGAGTTCATGGAAAGTAATCGAAAAAATGAAGGGGGAGGATAAGGTGCAGATTTAGGGGTGTTGTCTACGGGCAAGGGTGAGGCAAAAATAGCTGGGCTTCTTGTTTCGCTTCTCCTGCCACCACTGCTTTTTGCAACTGAAGAGGCAGAAGCTTCCACATGATGCTCTTGATCAACAGCACTAAATTGTCTTTGGAATTTTGCCATCTTTGCGTAGTATCCGTTCTTGTTAATCAGTTCACTGTGCGATCCCATTTCAATGACACAACCACCACTCATAACGGCTATTAAGTCTGCATTTCTTACAGTTGAGAGTTTGTGGGCGACTACCTGGTTCAGAAAAACTCATGCAAGTGTCACGGCTAAGTGAAGATACACAGTTCCAAGTCATCTTACTTATTGGCAGCTTTAATGGCCATAATTGGAACATTGATCAGTTAGATTTTATTCTTAGATTTCTCTTGTGACTAGAACTAGAAAAATACTCTTAGGAAGAAGCACAAGAAACAATTTGGTATAGGATTAAAATGCTGAGAAGATTAACCCGGCTTTGCAATGTATCAAAAATGGGGACAATGAGATGAAGGCTTGAAGTAATTTGAAAATGACTAAGAAGACAATACCAGCGTAGTTCTTCCCATGGAGGCTTGATCTAGTGCATTTTGAACAAGTGTCTCCGATTCCGAGTCAAGTGCACTTGTAGCCTCGTCAAGAAGAAGAATCACAGGATTTCTTATGATGGCTCTGGCAATGGCAATTCGCTGCTTTTGCCCACCAGACAGAAGTGCTCCTCGTTCACCAACCTATGACCGCAACAAAACATAGTAAGATCAGGCCCAAATTTTGGTACAGACCCCAGCAGTACAACTTTCTAATATAGTTGTCATTTCACGACAATTGGCAATATAAGTTTGCTTAACCAAAAAAAAAAAAATCACCAATAATTATCACGGTACCTTAGTCTCATATCCATCAGGAAGTTGCCTTATGAAATCATGGGCATTTGCTGCCGTTGCTGCAGTTAGTACTTCATTCATGGTCGCATCATGCTTGGCAAACATGATGTTCTCCTTTATTGTTGTCGCAAATAGTGCATGTTCTTGACTAACTAAACCCATCTGTGATCTCAACCATTTTAGCTGTAAACATTTTATGTCTACGCCATCAACGCGAACAACTCCACTGTTCGCATCATAAAAACGTTGAACCAATGCAATGGCAGTGGATTTTCCACTTCCGCTTGCGCCAACAAGAGCCACGGTCTTTCCCGCTTCAATCTTAAGATTGAAGTCTTTGAGCACGAGCGAGTCAGGCCGGGAAGGATAAGTGAATTGGACATGCTCAAATTCAACTTCACCTCTTATTTTATCTAGCTGAGTCCCCTTTGTATCATCACCATCAATTTCTGGGATCCGATCAATTCTGTTAAAAATTCTAGAGACTGCAACAGAAGCTTCTGTGAAGTACTTCACCTCTGGTAAGGCCATTCCGAGGGATCTGCAGGACAGTAATTATTTCTTAACTGAGAAAGAATAAAATTGCTTGATGATTGTTTACTTGTTACTTGAATAATCTACAATGTGTTTGGAACTGGTGGCTTGAAAGATTCTGAAAACCTGATACAAGAATCGCTGAAATTGATGACACGTTTCTCCTAAACTGGTGATTTAAAGATAGACAAGGCAGAAAAGCATCTGCGACAAAATCAATGCCAGACAGCTTTTGTGATTCATGAATAATCCGAGTATAGGATGGTGAGGAAATAGAATTCTTTCGGTAATGTAAGATTTAAGATTCATGAGCAAAAGGATAAAATCGAGAAATCAAGATTCAGTTTTGAGATTATTATCAGTTAATTAGATAGAGAGGTATCGCTGGAAATGCTTATAGTCATATCATGCCAGCCTAATGCTTTTCCATATTTCTGTACATTACAAGTACTAGTCCATTTATTGTTGAAAAACCAAATTCAGCATTCGGGAACTGAAAATTGGCTTTAGAAGCAAGAGAATTGGCAAGGGTAGAATAAAAATTCAAGTGCATAAATCACATGCATTAGACCTGATAACCTCTTGAATTGGCGAACGGCACAATTAATTGATGATTTATTAGAAACATACGAAGTCACTAATACGTAGTCTAGGCACCATAGAAAGCTTTTCAGAGGGGATCTAATTGCATTATGATTTTGCGGTTGCAAACTCTTGGTACCAGGACTGATATGCTGCATACATTCAAATAATAAACGCGAGACAAATACATCCAATGATGTCATGCCTGCTCATCTGATGAACATTTGGCAGCTGATCAAAATTCTATGTACTCTAAAGCCGGTGAATCACTTAAAAGTTCTACACAAGCCACAGATGGAACATGTTTCCTCAAAACATTTTGTATTTCTATAATTATATTTCCTCGAAACACATTCAAAGAGAAGAATTTTTCATCATACATATGACACACAGTGACAATTAAAGAGCATTAATGTCTCTAGAAAAGTATTTCTTTGTGTAGCAGTTCTCAAAATAAACAAAATAAAGTCCTCCAGAATTACGTGATTTTGCAAAGCAAGACGCAGTGAATTCTTCTAGTCCCAAAGAAAATAGTCCTACAGGCGTGCAGACAATCTCTACTTACTAAAATCCAAATTAAGCAAATGATCCTAAGGTTGGCAATCTCGGATAATTATAGTCTACATTCTCTAGCTTGCCATAATAGGAAAAGGCTGAAACTAAAATTTTCATCTAGCTAGACTAAAATCCAATAGCGTTGGGCTGAAATCAAAGTGAGCCAAAGAAGATATTGTATATTACTTACGAAGAATTATCTGCTACTACTAGTATTGAAAACAATGCAAAAACTATAGACGCTGAGGGTTGTTGGAAGGAAGTAAAGAGAGTGACATACAGTCCACCCATGACGAAGGAAATCCCAGCTGCATAAATTCTTCCTCCACTTTCTCCTTTGTACATAACCAGATGACTCCCATACCAAGCAAGCAAAGCCCATATTGCAAAAGCAAGCCCCGTACTTCCAACAGCAAGACCTTTTGCAATCCCTTGCTTTATTCCCAGCTTCGTGGTACGATCCAAGATTGATGAATACTTCTGTACAATCCCTCTCTCCGCGGTGAACGAATACACAGTTTTAATGGAACTAAGAGCCTGCCCCACAATGGCATTTGCTTTGCTGTATTCCTCAGAGGACTTCTTGGATAGAAATAGGAGGTACTTTTTGTAGATCAATCCAGGGATAATTAAGAGTAGCATTGTTGGAAAGGCCACCAAAGCCAACCTCCATGAAAAGTAGGTAGAAAAACCGAGTGCAGATATAAATGATGTCGAGTGCATCAGAAATAGCGGTACCTAAAAGTAAGATGAAAAATTTTAGAGGTAACAGAAAGTAAAACGGACATACCAAATTAGGGTCAAATCTTGCTTCAAACTTTGATTTCTTGCTTCCTTTCTTGTTGTTTCTCAGGTGTTAAAGTGTAGGCCGTGTAGGTTAAAGTACTGTATTGTACCTTTTCACTCAGGACTTCTTGCATGAGAGAAGTGTCTTTAGAAATGCTATCAATAATTTCTGAAGTGGTCGCTTCCTGTGAATCAAAAAACCCAACTTCTTGTCTAAGAACAGCTTCTAGATACTTGTAACGGATTTTGAGGACCTGCCTCTCGCTGGTTTTGCTCCAACAGTAACCTTCTGCAATAATAGATTAGTGAAATAGTCAGTAAAATGAAATGAAGATGAAAGCAATCCTTTAATGAGTCTGTTATCTCTTTACTTTAAAAAAAAAGAAAATAAAATAAAAGAAAAGGTATAAGGTCCCGAGAAGTTTAGAATTTAGGGTTTTACTAATCAAGTTACTTCATTTGTATATTGAGTTCCGAACATTGTTAATTTATAGTTTTATATCTTTGTTGATATATGTCTAGCTCCTCATTGCTCAAGTACTCATCAATAGTGTGTTTAGATTTTGTAGAATGATTATGTTGTGGTTTATGTCGAAATAGTGAGTGACAGTACTGATTTCACTCAAGCGTAAGCTATCAAGGAATCCAGGAAAAAAGTTTACAGGAATATACCCATAAAAGCAACAACCATAACTGCTAATCCCAAGTAGACAAAGTATAAGCTGCACTGCAAAATAGATAGAAAACATATGTGAGAACTTTGTTAAAAGTTTCCCTTTTCCTTTAAAGGTTATTTAAGAACTTGAAACAAGAGAGAATACTACTGTAGAAAGCCACAGAGCTAGCAAGGGAGGTTGAGAATATGGAGATAAGAACAAGAAAATGAGAATGTATAGGCTAACCTTTTCAACCACGGCCATGAAATTCAAATGGTTCAACTGTGTCTTACCGTAACCCAAGCTATTAAATAGATGGGTGACATAGAGCAATAGGCAGTTTGTAGACAATCCATCCCCAATGGCTCCAACAGTTCCCAAGAACATTAGCGAAAGGTCTTGCCAATCAGCATATCTGAAAATGAGAGCTATAGAGTTCTTCCCATTTATTGTGATATCTCGTTTCTCCATATTGCCTGATGAAGAACTCATTTCTTAGGTTTCAAGTTGCAGCTACAATGCAATGGTTGAATATCAGTTTGATGACCAGATGTTCCCACAAAGCAAGCAGCTAGTAGAAACGCAAAACACATATAGAGCTCGTCAATATACTACACCCTACGGTTGCTAGCTTGATTTGTATCAATATAGAGGGTGCGACCAGTCTATTTATGCATACTAATCCTTATTACTTCTAAATTGGAAAAAAACAGGTTTTCTTTCGTGAAAAAAAAAAAATAAAAAAGCATGAGTTCAATCCCATGAAGAAGCAGCCCTACCAGTCAAGCTTTTAGGGTGGGGTTCGCGGAATATATAAGCTCTTTCAATATCAGGGTGGTGTTGCTTTCAATACCACCAAAACTTGAGATAACACTTTCGTAGGAGTGTCAAATAAAGATGACTATGACTCGTGTCTCCTTGTCCGGCTTTAATGTTGTTAAGCTTTATATTCTTTAGGCTTTTGTTGGTTTATTTGTGTGGCATGAAGTTGCTATTATCAAATTGCCCTTTAGCTCCATTTTGTGATCAATTATTGGATATTGGTGGATCTACCAAACAAATTTTTACTTAGGTAAGCAACTTGCTGCCATATTTGGCAAATGACAACTTTGTGTATCCAATTATGGAGATTTTCTCCAAGGATTACCACCTGCAAATGGAGTAGCAGGTGCACAGGATGAGTTTGCAAGTTCTTCTAGTTGCTCAACTTGACTCTACTATCATGTAGGGCAACTCAGGTACATATAATTGACAACTTCACACGCCAATATTTTTTCACGGTAAAGATTTGTTATACATTAAAAATTACATCTGACGTACGCTTATTTTTATCTGAGTACTACGCATTGTAGGTAGAAAAAATAATGTGTTTGGATAGAGTGTTATTTAAAATATTATTTAGAATAATTACTGTAGCATTTTTTGTGATATGATATATGTGAAATAAAAAGTGGGTTGGGTTTATGATATAAACGAAAATATGTTATATGATATAAACGAAATATTATTTGAAAAAATGGGGTATCCAAACAATATAGAATTCTTTAAGAACCCTCTATCATAAATAATGACTTCAACTAGAATTTCGGTAGAAGAAGCCTATATATATATTTTTTACAACCTTTGGTACAATGCCCCGACAGCCCAGCCCAATGAAAAAAAGAAAAGGCAAACAGAAATAAAAACTAAATCGAAACCCCCTCCCCCCCCCCAAGCAAAAAAAACCCAACTACCCCTCTTTTTTTGTGGGGTGGGCGGGGGGGGGAGGGAAATCTAAGAAACTTTGATTGTGTAGATCTACCAATTGATAACTAGGAAACATTATTGAAACCCCCCCCCCCCCCGGGCGGCCGCCGCCCCGCCCCCAACCCCCTTCAAAAAAAAAGGCATAACCTGGAAATATGGAAGACCAGGCTTGCTTTGAATCGACGTGAATGTGGTCCTTTGTACTCTTACCATTGTTTTTTATGCCCTTATGTTTGTCTCGAGGGAAAAGTTTAAATTTGAAAAGATGTAAAGTTACCATGATACTCATGTTTTGGCTTCACTCTTAACTGCTACTCTTTCTTTTACAACATTCTGTACCAATTCCTAATTGTAAGGCGTACATCGTCAGGCATATTAATCCGACAAGGATTAACAAGATTAGTACGTGAAATTAGAGAACGTTTCTTTTATTCTGGTTCCCCTCGCTAATTAGAAACTGAGTAACACCCATTGGTTTAAAACCTAGTCGGACCGGCCCCTAGACCGGTTGAACCATCAATGGTCTGCTTTCTGGTCCGAGCAACCCTCGAAACTAGGAGTGTGTAAAATCAAAAAATTTCGATTTACTAACCAAATTCGAAATTCAGCACTGAAATCAGAATTTTCGATTTTAAATTCATAATTCGAAATCGAAATTTCCGATTTCAATTTCATTTTATAATATATATATTTATATATATAATAATTTTTTTTATTTCAATTTCATTTTATAATATATATAATAATATTTTATAATATATGTAATATAAAATTTATATTATATAACAATACATCTAACAAAAAAGAAAAAAAAGGAAAAAAGTTTTCTGAATTCGGTGAATTCGGAATTTACCGAATTTCAAATTGAATTCAGAATCAATTTCGAATTCGAAACTGGTGAATTGGCAATCAAATTCGGTCAGTAATTCTATTGCGAAATTTTCGAAAATTTCGAATTCAAACTTCCGAAATACCGAATTCGAATTTGTTGCATACCCCTACTAAAAACTCAGTTGTGCTTGAGCAAAACCAGAAACCGTTGACCCATTAAACCTGGACGGTTTTGAGAGAACTAACTGGTCCAATCCCTTCCATTAATTAAGTCTAAAAATTTTGAAATTGGTCAATTAATGTCGTTAATTAACATTCCTAATTCAAACCTTACCAATCATGGATGGTAATTGTCTTCAATCAACTAGACATAATAAATATTGCCTTATCCTTTTCCCTTGTCTATCTTTTTCATAATTATATTTTTAACAATTTTCTAATCAATTATGGATGCATAATTGTCTCTACAATTATAAGTATTGCCTTATTTCTTTTCTTTTTCTCTCTCTTTTTTCTAATTATATTTTAACATTTTTTCTAACATTTATAAGATATAGTATAATGATCTTTTTTTTATTGCATTTTTTTTTTTTTTTGTCATTGCCTTTAATGCCTCTTTTTCAAACTGCTATTCATATAATTTAAGAAAAATTAAAATGTTAGAAATAGTACTATGCAAACTTCTTTTACCTTTTACATATATAAGTTACTTGAGTCTCAAATTCAATACTCACGAGATTAAAATGACAACTAAAGTAATTATTTCTAATATAAGGCTAAAACTTATACAGATATTTGCATATTGTTAAATAATATCATGAGTTGATAATGGTTAGCCCAATGGTTGAACTAGTAATTCTTGACCCAATCATTTTTTTCTTTGTGAGTCAATGAATGGTCTAGATTTCAAAACCTTAACACCTATCTCCACCAACCCATAGCAATTCAAAGAAAATCTTCTTTCTCTAAGCATAAAAGGTGAAAAAGGAAAAGATGAAAGTATCCCTTTTAAAGGAGGACCAAGTGTAGCCGGGAAGGTTAGAGTTGGAATATTTCAAGAATCAGTTCTAACGTGGAATCCTAATCCATTGATCCTTGGCCCTCCTCCTGGCTAGTTGTTCGTAAAGTCTAGCCTTCAACTTTTTAACTTTTCAATTCATGCTATTATATGTTCGTCAAGCAACATGTTTACATAGACAACAGCAACATACGTGACCACATGAATGTGTGTGTATGTATATATATACTTAAAATTAAGCAGACAATGTATAGCCAAAACTACTTACAGATTATACATGCAGTGTTACAGGCTTGATGTGTCTCTGTGGAAGCCACGCATCATCAGAAAGTAGCAGCTCATCAAACCAACACCAATAACAGATTGTTCATAAAACTTCTACCCAACATAAGGAGGATCGGATTTCTAAGCACCTGAACTATAAAAATCTATACAAGAATGGATCCTAGTTTCTGTAAGTATGGGACATTTTCCATCTTAGGATATTGACTTCAGCTAGCAAATGCTTCACTCCTGGTCTGCACATATATATAGTGCTGCAACCGATTTAATTCAATCACATGCTTGTGACCTGATGAAAAAATGAACGTGTTATTCGTTTCATTCTTTGTTTATTCCGATATAGCACAATGACTGATTAGATGCAATCCCAAACATAAGAGTACCTTTGTGTCAAGTTTGATTATTTTGATGAATTTCAAATTTTGTTCAAATTTAGCTTATTTACTTCAGTACTAGCTGAATTCGGATGAACTTCTATCAAGTCGAATTCAAGTTAAACTCGAGTAGTATGAATTTTTAATATATAAATTTTACTTCTACGTTAATCGAGTCAAATTTGAGCCAAATTTGAAAAGCTGTCAAATATAAAACACTGTCTAAATTTAATTTTTTATTCAGATTCAACTTAATTAGTAGACGAACTCAATTCGAATATCGAATAACTTGTTTCGATGGTACCCAAACACTTGGTCAAATACACCCATATTCACATAAAGTTCAGCAAATTAGCACATTGATCATGGTTGGAATGGCATCAAACAGCCTTTTACATATTCAGATACTTTTTGACGTCTAACATTGTTGACCGTCGTCTACATTTCACGTGGAATAAAACCGCAAATTACGAAGTATGTATTTTAATCTCTTCTAAACTTGTTAATTGCCGCGGACCAAGTGGGTAGAAGAGCACTCATCATAGGGTACCACATTGATTAGCTAAATAAATTAATCCATTGGGTGTGAAAGATGATTGTAGCTGTGGAGGACTTTTGGTGGAGGCTAGGCTTAGCACTAGCATTATTTATGATAATTTAAGGTTAGTGGAGTGATGACGTCCTCCATCATTAATTTGAATGCTAAGGAGTCCGAATTTGAAAACCAAAAAGCAGCCCGTCACCTGATGTCTCGTGAAATCCTTTATTTTTTGGTCCTTTAACTAACGATGATGAATCTGCTACCATAAAATATATATTTTTTTGGGAAAATTCATTGGAAACGTGTGTTATAGTACATAGACGGCGAAGAGTAGTTTATAAATCACTACCGCCTCCGGACTTGAGATTCTTGGACGGAACCAAAACAAACACGACTACTTCTACTTTGCACCCCTAATGTTTTTACAATAATCTTCACTTTGTGCTCTCAACTTTTGTGCTCAACACATCACACCCTAAATTTGAGAATTCATATCTAAATACCATAATTGTATGCATTATCAATTTCACACGAACAATACGCACCTATACACCATGACACTTTTTGTAATCTATTGTTAAGAAAGCGCACTGGTTCTTAAGAATCTCAACAAAAAAAAACGAGTAAAAATATATGTTGTTATCTCCCCTGAGGTTTCTGACAGTCTCGTTCTCCTCTTCAGTGGTTTCAAAAATATCACAATCCTTCCCTAAGGTTTAGAATCAGCCCATGATGTCAAAAGTGAACATAAAAAAGTGTTTTCAGGAAAGAGAGGGAATTTTGTTTCCATAAATGCCCCTGAGGTAAGTGTACAATTTATATTAGTGAAATAATGAAAATTAATAAAAATAAAAAATAAATTAGAAAAAAGGGATAATTTCAAATACAATATGTTATTCATCAATAATATTATATCAAAAGCTTTTACTAGATAGTTATTTGTTCCAATTGCATATTAAATCAATCATTAGTACTTATGAGAGTGCATTAAATATTTAGTAGAGAGGTAGTTTACTTCAATAAGTAGCATATATATAAATACTTAGTGAATGTACAATCTGGTTGAAATAATGTACACCGTATTGTCGACCGAGTACGATGCATAGAAATTGTTGAACATGCAGTTATTTGTTCACATGCATATTACAATTAGTCATCGCAGTAATATACATAGTGCAATGGTATGTATACATTTGGAATGGTTATTGGTGCTTTGACCCACTTATGCATCTCCTTACAAGCTGTAGTGGGTATGTAATTTTATCTATATGACTAATACTAATTTGCCTATAAACACCTCACACAGGGTGATCTATGAGGTACAATCAGTTTACAAATATATACATTATGTTAGATGTTAGTTACTTGACTATGTATATCTATAAAAGATAGTGTAATGGTATGCATAAATTTGGAATGGTTAGGTGTTAAAAAAATATACATCATGTTAGGTGTTAGTTATTTGACTATATATACATGTAAAAGGGAGATTAGATATAGCGTAGAAAAAAATAATTACGTAAGTTGGAATATATTTGTCCTGATAATCACGAAATATTAGCTGACTTGTGAGGGTATTTAAGTCTTTTTGGCCATGATGATGTAAAAAATGGGACCTAAATTCTGACAGGGGAGGTTTGTGATATTTTTTAAACCACAAGGCAGGAGAGTGAGACTGTCAGAAAGCTCAGGGGAGGTATCTGAAATTATCCCAATGATATTACCACAACATGTTTTGAAATCCTGTAGTAGATTTCTTTGAAATAACATCAAAGCGCTTCACTAATCAAAGGTAAATTCATTATACAAAAGGCGAATTTGTTATTTCAAGCGATATATGTTGTGGAACCAAAAAAGGTGTTGTGATGATATCATTAATCTTTTATCTATTTCCTTTGACAATATAAGCGATTGAAACGATTTGGACCATTTTAGCAGATTTATGAGTATGAAGTGTCCAAAATAAAAGTTAAGGGTGTAAAATATGACATTACAACAAATATCAGTGAGCGCGGAGTGACATTAGTCCGAACAAAACACTACTAATATACAGAGTACTAAGAAAATCAAGCAAAAGCAAATACAACAGAAGAACAATTTCCCAAGGATATCTGAGTGAACTGGGGCGCAACCATACTATTGCTATAGATGTCTGGACTCTTATGTGCATCTTAATTTGGTCTCAAGAACGGTGACTTAAGCTATTAAAACCAGTAACAATCAACAGGAGGGTCTCTGTTCTTCTATCCGCTGGAATATTGGTATCGCAACAACACTGCTTAGGATATGCATGCTGAAGTCTGATTATAACTCTGCCACGAGTTTCTTATCAAGTAAAAACCATTATAATCTACCTTAAATACAGAATAAACATTTCAGAGTATGATTACGACTCTATCGTCAATTTCGATAAAGTAATAATGACTGAGTACCTTTTATGTTATTCACGGTGGAATGAAAGGACTATCATCGTTTCTCTTAATTTATATGCTAAAGAGTTCCTAACTTTCACTGGTTGGGAGGCCCATGCGATACATTAGGCTTTGCACAGCAGTTTGCAAGATATGGTGTACGTGAAGATAGCGAGTCCCCACTGCAAACCACTAATTGAATCCTAAACCATTATGACGAAGCTTTGCCTTTGCCATTGAATGTACCAGACACATATTTAAAGCTTGCTTTCTTCTTTTGAGATTGGCGTCGATTGTTTACAACGATCAAATGGTTCGGCCCCGGAACTCTGAATTTTTGAACTTTTATCATATACCCATACTTGGTGACAAAGAAAGCACGCAAGAGTTATTTTATTTCTCTCAGGTATATCCTGATTCTCACTTTACTCTCTAATCTTTTTATTTGTGTCATTTAACCTCCAAGAGACAAAATACCCTTTCATTATGCCGATTCCCCCCCCCTCCCCCTCTTATCTTTTTTATTCTAAACTAGGTTTGAATTGTTTAGTTTGAGAAGATAAAAATTTTCTCCAACAAAAAGTATAGGAAGTCCATTTACTAATTTACAAAATTGAATAAACTATACATATTTCTTCTATGTAATTAATTAAATACAAATCAAGTTCATCTATTTTCCAATTTAAGAAATTAAGAAAAAAAAAATATTCCATTTCCTTGTGCGTAGACAATTCAAAGTCAATTACGCATTTTGTACAATCACGCCGCGTTCACATGTCAGGTATTTGGGTATTTTGTTTCTTGTCTTAAATAGGTTTTGTTTATTAAGATCTTTTCTTTGCAATTTTTTCAAATATAATCAATTGTTAGTGTATTCTCTAATGCACATGCTCCTTTCATGTAAAACTTTAATACCATAGATTAGAGCGGTCAAAATTAAACCACATGTTCAATTTCATTGGAAAAAAGAGGTAGAAAATTTTAAAATAAAAACGTAGTATAGCAAGAGGGTATTTTTGTTAGAGGTCAAGTTTGTAGACCCATTAACTCACACAGATATTAGAGGTCATGTTTGTTTGTTTACACAGATAAGTATTTTGCAGGCGCATGATTGCTCGTAATTATTGCAGCGGTCTACATTTTAAAAAGCCCTAATTGCTGCTATCGTACGAACATGACCAAAGAAAAAGTAATTTAAGATCTCAATTAATGGAGCGTACTATTAAAACTCACTTTAATCAACAGCGAGCTTAACAACTCACGGCAGGCAATTTTTTACAGTTTGATCTGATGTTTCAAATGTTTGCTAAGCTGGCCTAACAACTCAATCCCCAAACTACTTAAATATTGTAGTGCCATGACGAGTCCACAGAATCAGGCACACACTTTAAGACCAAAAATCCACTAAATTTTGGAGTGGTAAGAGGAGTCCACATAATCTTTATGAACTGAAACCCAATCCAAGCCGTAGAACAATTACCTTCGCTCAATCCTTGGCCCATAAATTCATTATTCTAAGGGATAAGGACAAAGGAAACAAGATGGCCCTATTGTTCTAAACCGTAAAGCACCAATAGCAAAAATTGAGTAGTTATATTGGCAGAGGACTCGTTTAACTAACTGGAAAAGGACAGAGACCATACGTGAAACTTGGCTTTAGGCTGCTCACCTTTTCTCATCTCAATTAAAGCAAAGGGATGTATGCCCTCTTTTTCGTCAACTACAATGGAGTTGGTCATCCATCCTTCGCGGATTTGCTTGCACCTTAACCTGGCAATCAATCAATGTCACCTCCACTTTTCATTTCAACCGCATTAGTCCAATAGCCAAATGACGACAGTATAGCGACGCTTAATCAAACTCCAGCACCGCAAGTGTTTTAACTGTGGACTAGTATTTAATTATAATCTATATAGCAAGGGACGTAGAGGACAAACAGACAACACAAGATTCCATTTTAAAGAAGCCGTACACAACAACGACAGAAGATTCCATTTAAAAAACCATTTTCTTTTTATCTCTTATCGAATTGACATTTTTTTTTTAATCAAACAAATCGAAAACCTCAAGTCTTTCAAATGTTATTTAGATGAAGCATTACCGGCACTCCCGCCACTAAGATAATTAAAGACTTGCTTCAAATTTCCTCTGGAAGGGCGAGCATTTACAGCAAATTTACAGATAAAAACCAACCGCCGTCGCAATTCTGACTTAGTCATATGTGTCTCGCTGAAAGATTTCCCATCATCGAATTGTCCTGGTGAAAGTTCTTAACATTAGAAAATGACCGCTTAAAAGACAAATGGTGATCTAGCAACAAGCCCCATCACAACAGATGAAAACTTTCAAGCAGGCTCCTACATGATCAGTTAGAGTAATTGTCTAAGAAAGAGGCGAAAACAACAATACAAAATTGATCCGGTAACCCCCCCCCCTCCCAAAAAAATAAAAAATAAAAATCATGATTTGGTTATATATCTTAATGCATACCTTTGTCGTTGAATAATGATACCAAGATTGCCAGACAAACACATATACTGATGTCTTGTCCTGCAAGAAGAACAAATTTCATCACATTTAAGAAGATACACAAAGATCTTAAGCTAGGTTTAACGCGTAAAAGGACACCATTAACAGGAGACCTAAAATGTGGTTAAACAGGCTCTTCTACTATCTATTCCACATGAAGAAATTAAACTGCAGCAAAGCATATCCTATAAATTCTCATTCCCAACAGATGTCCCTGAAAAAAAAAAAGGTTTGAACTATGTTTAGCCTGACATTGGTGGTTACATCTCTAGGGTCATTTAAGGCTGGAAATTTGATGAAAAAAGGGGGGAAAGTATTTTTTGTGGCAGAGAACAAAGCAGAATGCCAATTGCGCTGCAGTGGCAAGGCTGTAATTGGGGTAAATGCTCAGCACAGCATATGATAATTTACAAAAACAAGATAAAATGTCAAGGTTGCAAATGAAGGACTAACTCTACCCCTACTATATGAAGAGAAGCGTGTAAAGAATTAGTTTATGAGCTATAAAATTGGGAAGGGGAAGAGATTCCATGCCATTTCCATAGAGGAGAATACAGTAATTGCAGGACACAGTGCTTACCATCATTGCAGCAAATAATGAGTCTTTTCCCTTGCCTTAAGTTCAGCCTAGCAAAATCCAGGGCATAAGGCAGATTTCTAAACAGGGAAAACCGATCAAATTTTGAGCTCTGTCCATGAAAAAGAAAAGAAAGTGTAAATGAGAATGCGTTATAGCATTTGTTACATTTTTATGTAACACCTCTCTCAGACAAAATCAGCAATACATACAACAATTTGCAGATGTAAATAAGCTTCGGCATTCTCTAGGCATCGTGAAAGTGACTCTCCACCGCAACTCAACAAGCTGTCACTACATGAGATCTCCATAGCTGCATTTTGTAAATCTTATTCAGAGATAACAAAAGGACTTAAACAACTAATAGCCACAAATGCAGCAATTAATAGACAGAAAACTGATGTGGACAGATGAAGTTCGTAGTCAGTCTACTTCGTAGCTTCAATCATGATGGAGAAACAAAAAATCGGCTCATTCTCACAAAAACTATGCAATCAAAGCACAAAGCTCCAGAGAAGAAACGTTAATGCATATATTAAAGAAGGGAACAATAAAGACTACCGCATAAGACTGAAAATTATCTTACTTTTCTAAATAGAGTAGCACTTCAAAATCATAATGTATCTTAAATGGTGTATAAAAAAAAAATGTGATCCCAAGCACCCTTGGTAAGGAGATACGCATTTTTATTGTTGTTCTTGAATAGTTGAAAATGCCAAAAAGGACTCATAGTATGCAAGATGAGAATGAGAACTGGTGTCATTACAAGTTATCTTAGCTCCCTAGAAGTGGAGCTCTCACTGTCTTGCTGTTCCTGGGATTATCCAATTGCATTATACCAGGGTACAACGACCACATAAGTTGGTTTCCACACAACTTGTCATCATTGTTTTGTGTGACTCTGTTTATCCATTTTCACAAAAAAAAAAGGGTAGAATTTCTACTGCCATTTGAGTTCTTGGAAATCAGCTATTTACAAAAAGAGGATAGCAACAACGAAAGAGAAACAAGAGTAAGCATTCAGCCAGGAAAAGGAGAATAAAGAACCAGTATACCAAGACGAGTTGCACCAACTGCTACATTTGTCAAGTCCAGCCAGAATATGGTAGAGTTATCTAAAGTACTTGAACTTGAAGAGTCTTTATTTTCATGTAGGTTTGGAACTTCCAGTTCCATTGGCTGTTTGATAGGTAGGTCATCCAAGGTCCTCGAAAATTTTGAAGGCCTGACAGATATCTGAGAAGCATTTCCCCCTCTTTGAGCACGATATACTCTATCCTTTTCAACAATGTCAGCCACCTTCTGGTTACATAAATTGGGTCCTGAGTTTATAAGATCGTATGCATGCTTCCAGAAAAGGTTAGGTGATAACCCTCTAGCCCAACTTTCTTCATCATCTCCAGCCCCAGGAATATAATTCCAACTAAACTCAGAGGTGGTCTTTTGCTGATAAGCACCACTTGGGGAGGAAGCGGACACTAACATTATAGGTGTGAAATCCCAAGAATCATATTCAGGCACTTCATTTAACCAGATGACAGTTTTGTGTGAGATCCACAAAGGACGCAGTGGTTTTTCCAGGGACAAAGCAAGAGACGCAATATCAGCTCCACTTGCCTCTAGTTCCGCGGTCCAACCTTCCAAGCGGTCCTCAATAAGCAATTTCTCAGTTTCTGATACCCAGAGGGGAAGATGCAAGGACCAATCCCAATCAGAAGAGACCTGCATTGTATCATCTTCTCTAGGTAAATCAGAAACATTTGATACCCGTTGAAGCACAGGTATATCAAGATTTATGCAGGTAATATATTGTACAAGAACTTCTGTCAACAGAGCTAGTAGTTGTGCATTAGACAGCTCAGTGAAACAGTTGACCGGTCTTTAATTACCCTTCAACATGGAGAAGTGAAACAGTTGAAGAGATCTTAAGTCAAAAACAGTATATTCTGACTGCACAAGCAAGACAGAGAATACAAGCACAGGAAGATGCAGCATCCAAAGAGATATACTGCACAAATAGTAACAACACAACATACACAAACCAGCAACAAATTTGTAACAATTGTAATTTCCAATCCTACAACCAAACTGTCAAAAACAATGTAAAATTCACAAACCTTTAAAAAACTTGTTACTTACTCTATCCTGGGGACTTCCAGAGCCACCACCCACTGATCTATTTCTGTAATTGAAGATTGCACGATTTAATACACAGGTCCAAATCGGAATGGTCTTTGACATACTATCTGGAAATCTCTTCCCTTTTCTGGTTGAATCAACAATCATGCATCCTCCCTTCTGTCCTACCCATCCAACATAAGATTAACTCCATAATCCATAGAACCTATCCTTTAACAAAAACAGCTTTTTATTGGATCAAAGATATTTTCCTCGAAGCATCTACATTTATACCAAAAACCATAATGCAGTTTCCTGATCATCCTCCGCATAACTGAATATAACTTACCAACGAAATAAGTGAATGTCGCAATCCAAAGAGTTCAGAATTGATACTAAGCTACTTATACAAACTTTTATTCCTGCATTACTTAACTTATTTTCGCTTCTATTTTCTGTTACCAATTCTCCTACTCCTAAGGCCCCGTAGGATAAGAGTATCATAATCAAACCAGTTGTAGCCTTATTTTCTGCTCATAAAATGATGTCAAAGTGTAATTGCTATGTCCCATAATACTAATAAATTCAGAAATAATAATGGAAAGAAAAGACACGGAAAATTGTCTAAAAAACATGTTACAGTCATCCAAAATAAGGCGAGAGGTACCGGAGAGGAGGGCGACGTGGAGGTTGAGGCGAGAGGTATTGAAGGACCAATTGTTGGTGTGGCCATCAGTGGATTTGAAATAACAGGTGGATTGAAAGTTGGAGGAGTACCAGAGGCCGCAACGGAGGTTGGCGAGCAAGGGAAGCTCCGGCCATATCTGAGAGATCTCACCGACGAAGATAGAGTCCTCGTAAATCGAGCGGAGAGCGTTGTAGAGAGTGTTGTCTCTGCGCTTTATGGTCCGAGCTGCTTTGTATATGCTTAGTCGTTCCATGTCTAAGTCTAACGCCGCCGATTCCATTTCCCTGCCTGCCGCCTGAAAATCGTTCGCGCTACTAATAACTTTTCAGCTCGGTGCAGCCTGGATGCAGTTGAGGAAAAATCTAAGATGCGCCTTCGATTTCGAGGGGCGGTCTAATATGACTGAAATAGTAGTGTAATTACTGGTTGAGATGGGCATTGCAATGCAAAGTTATTGGGCTGAGCATGACGTGTGCTCTTCTGAATTTTTTTTCTTTTTTATTATTAATTTATTTTTACACTCTTCCGAATTTTGTTAATTCTTCTCTTTGATAATAAAAGAATTGAAAAATAAAAGAGAGCCACCTTTAAAATATGTAGTACTCCAAATATATTTATATTTCGAGTATTGATAAATTGCGTATTTATTTTATTTTATTTTATTTTTAACAAATCAGTTGCAACTGGGCCGGCGGAGCAGGACAAAAGCTACAGCAACCGCATGAATGAATCTACCTAATTAGAGATTTTAATATGCAATTATTTAATCCTTACCAGGTGAGAAGTGATTAATTGTGATAATTAAAAATTGCTACAAAAGTTTTCAATTCATCGTTTTTTGTGCGAAAAGATTTGTCCCTTTGCCGATGATGATATAGCAACGCAAGCTTCCAAAATGAGAACTTTGAGATGCTCTACAAAATTGGTGCATGGATCCACAAAACATCTATACATTTATACAGAGGTAAAAATCGAATCGAGTCGAATTCGAGTATCGCCATACTCCAGTCGATAATCAAGCTCTCGACTCGATATACAAGAGAAATACTCGAACTTGAATTCAAATGAATAGTATTATTAGAACTCGACCTCCAGCTTGATGATTATTTACAGAACTCAAATTCAACTCGTATTAGCTCGAGCCAATGCGAATCTTATCGAATTCGAGTCAGAAAAATTTCATTTTCTTGACAATTTTTGAGTGAAAAAATATTATTATCCTTTAAAAAATTTTCATACGATTTGAAACATTTCGTAAATTCAACCACTTTTTTGAACATAAGGATAATTTCATAATAATAATACATTGAAAAATTAAAATAAAAAAACTCGATAAAACTTGACAAGCCTTCAAGCATTACATCTGAATACTCAAACTCGACTTGCTCGGCTTATTGACCTCGACTCGAACTCGGTTCGAGTCAAGTTTTTGACTGCTCACGAGCAACTCAGTTTGATTACAGCCATTAGAAAGGTCCTTTCAGATTTGAATAGTGTTAGGATTAGTAGTTCTTACTCATTCAAAAGAAAATAATGTCTGACAAAACAAAAAAAGATAGAATAGTTAATTAAATGATTATAGTACACTACCATTCAAGACCATTGTTACACTCGAATATGAGAGCTATTAAGATACACGAGACATCAAGCTTCGAACCACAATTCTTCATGCAGTGATAAATGTTCCCCGGAAGAAAAAAAGGGCAATATATAAATCAATTTGAATTCAATTACGGGCTTAATCAATCTATCGCATAGTTCCAGTCTTTGCTGCATTCTTGAGAACCCCTGAGGACGCAGATGATGCAGGATTTATGGCTTTCCTTATCTTGAACACGTTCCAGGCGAAGCCTGCACAGTGTCCTGCAGTCGCCAGCACGTCTTCGGTTGCCTCCCCTGCACTTTCTCCAAACCTGTGTTTTTCCAGTATTACCAAAACAAATCACAAATCTTTGCTGTCATTATTTATCACCAAGAAAGTATAGGTGGAGCAATGTCGCTTGAGAGAATGGATGGATCATTAAGCACATTTACGAATAATATGGTGGTTTATTCGAGTGGCGTTCGCATTCTTGATATGCATGAAACATTCAGGATCGAATATTGTAGTTAGGAAAACATTTTGCAAACCAGAAGACCATACAATGCTTTCGAACCTATAGCAAGAAGCATTTGCAAGAATTGGGAAATGAGAAAGAAAACCACGCATGACTCTTTCAATTTTACAAGCGCTTCACCTTTTAGTCACCATCCTTGTCACAGCGCCTGATGTAGCAGACAAAGCCTGTTTCTCAGCAGCTTCAGCTGCATCGATAATCTTGTCTGTGGTTTTATGGACAATTAAAGTACCACTAATTAATCTATTCTAAAAAACAGAAACTGAAAAAAAAAGTCCAAATTTAAAGATTTCGTAGAATGCATAAAAGGGCATCCAAATTTAAAGTTTTTACTTACTGACAGCATCAAGGGAAGCCAAGAGTACCTCCCCTGGTAGCATGGTGAAGAATGCCTTTCCAGCTTGTGATCGAACAACTGGTGCCATCACTGACCCAGTGGCAATACCAACCCCATCAAGCATTGCTTTGCTCATCTTTTCTGTCATCTTGGACAACTTTCTCACACTTTAAATAAAAAGATTTTTTTTTTTGTGAGGTTAGTTAATACTTTCGACTTGCCAAAATAAAGTGACAACTTTCTGCCACTAATGAAATGGTAAAATCCAGTTAATACTTGCGACGTTCTGAAATAAAAGTGCTCTCTGGAATAATAAGCTAATGCAGGTATTGAAATTACATAATACCGTTTCAGGCTTTTATTCACAGCATTCTTCTTTTGGGAATCACTATTATTGCTCCTTTTACTGGAAGTTGCCGAAACACTATTTCCCTCTGCTACCAAAATTGTTTCCCCTCCTTTATGAACCTGCTTGTTGCAAGCAAATTCCGTATTCAGAATGCAATCTTGCAAGATTTCAGGCTAATGGAAATGAGAACTAGTAAAACTGTGAAAGGAAAATCACAAGCGTCGTGACCAGACAGCAAAGCTTTCTAGAAGCTGAGTAAGACAGAACACCTTTCATTTATTTGCTCAAATGAAAATTTGGTTTTGTAAAAATGCCTTTTGACCAGGAAAAAGCTAAGCTTATGGAAGCAGTAATTTCAGGTTAGGAGGGAGCAACTTTTATTTTGTTATGTTGTTTAACTTACTAAGACTGACCTGGTTGGCATAAGCATTGCTACATTTGAAGATTCCCTTGACAATCTGGCCTGTACCTCCCGCGATAGCCTTTGCCAAGACATGGTTATAGTTATCAATTCTCGGTGCAAACTCCTTCCAATTGACGTTCTTATTTTTAGTCGCCGATGCTGATGCTGTCAATAATGCATGCTCACTGAGGAACGAGTCCAGCAATCCCAAATTCCCGCTGTTCAGTCCTGAAAATGTTATGCCATAACTCAAAGGATCACCATCTTTCATTGGTAAAGAAAACAGATAGTGAAGAGCATCAAGCTTCACCACAGGTTCATCTTTTGTCAAAGGCCACTGAAGTTCATCACCAATCTTTATGACAGTAGCAAGAGAAACATTATCATCTGATATACGAACAAGCTCGAAATCTCCGCTGGCGAGCTCAACGGTTTCTCCTGCATCCATCAGATGAGCTTTGCATCCTGGAATGCTCAATAGAACTTCATGTCTTACATTTTTGCTTTCTGGGATTTCTTGCTTTGGTAACTGATCAGCCGATGCTGGAGTCATAGTCGGGGAACTTTTTGATCTCTTGGGCCTAAAGCAGTTCATTTTCCTCTTCCTGTAGTGAAAATGAGAACAATCATAGAGAAAGGAAAGAAATGATAGTGGGAGGAGATTATAAAGATAAAAAGTAGATGGTTAACAGAGAAGGTTGTGCTGCGATTGATTCCATGATATAGTAGCTTTATTCCAATCTTCAAAAGCAAGGTCATGTCAAGGTATTATTCTTCCTTTCGTTCCTGATTTCTTTGACTTCTTGCAAAAGGTCATTTTTTTTTACTTTCGGCGGAAGACATTTATGGGCTCGAGTCTCAACTTTGTTGAACAGTCGGCCATACCTGGTCAGGCTGCTGAAAATAGTCCAATGTCAGTCTGGAGATTTTCTATCCATTTTCCATCCGAATTGTTTTGTTTGCGATTCGAGTCTACTCAATAATCAAGGCTAACCTGGTTGATCCATCGGTCAAAAGTCTCAGTTAAAAACATTTAGGACTCTTAGAAAATCCGATCATTATCCTTTTTATGAAGATGGGATTCTGGCTACCCCTTTAAGTTTTAACGCACGATGCTGTATCATCTTCATCTCATTTTTTAACATTTTTTTTTCAACAATGGGATTATGCTCTTCTGGGTAGGACTATTAAGCCCAAATGAAACATGGTCTAATTTAGTGTTGGCTCACCGGGAGAATTTTTTCAACAATGAAAACCCAAAAAAGCATACATATCGCATACGAAAGTTCTGAATTGAATTAGTAATGATAAAATGTCAAACGTTTGATTTTTTTTTTTTCTGTAGGAGTTCCGAGTTAGTTTTCTTTTGTAGTTTTTATGTTATCATCTCTAGAGTTGATACATTTCCTCAATAATTTCTTGACCTAAAAAGTAAACTACAGTGATTATTGCACCACGCCTCCATAAGTTGATGCGGGACTTTTTTTTTTTAAAAAAAAAAATTTACAATGCCAATAGGTCTTAAAACAAGAAGAAATCGAAGTATTGATAACAACTCCAGGGTCGTTTAATTCAAATTTCACAATTACTTTCGCTGTAGAAATCATTGACGAATAACGATATCGAGTTATAAAAACTGTATAATACTAACAAGATATATTAAATAAATGGGATAATTGCAGAAACCTCCCCTGAGGTTTCTGACACTTGCACTGACCTTCCCTATGGTTTGAAAAATTGCAGTGACCTCCCCTGAACTTACTAATCCTTTGCAAATTCAGTCCAAATGATTAAAACATTGTTTTAGGGAGTGAAATTAGAATTTTGTACCAGATTTGTCTTTTGTGCTACATGTCCAATGAATGACAAAGTACTACAAATCAATTAACGATTAATAAACTTTAAAGGGTGTAGTTTAACATACAAATCTTTGTACAAATCAATTAACAATTAATTTATTGTAGATTTGTATTTACACTTTAAAGTTTATTAATTGTTAATTAATTTGTAGTACTTTGTCATTCATTGGACATGTAGCACAAGGGCAAATATGGTACAAAATTCTAATTGCACTCCCTAAAACAATATTTTAATCATTTGGACTGAATTTGCAAAGAATTAGTAAGTTCAGGGGAGGTCAGTGCAATTTTTCAAATTACAGGGGAGGTCAGTGCAAGTGTCAGAAATCTCAGGGGAGGTTTCTGCAATTATCCCTAAATAAATTGTACAATAGTGACAAGATACAATAAATAAATAAAACTCTACTTTTCTTTTTAATAATTAATTGATTGACGTTACACAAACATTCCATACGAATTTAATTGAAATTGAAACCCAAGTCTTGACTTGAAAGTTGAAACCTATTTACCAAACACCTCTAATTAGTTATTAATTAAAAAAGAAAAAAAGAAAAGAAAGAAATGCCAGCCCGCTGTCCACAACTCCAACTCCTGAATCTCGACCCGTGTGCTACCCTCTTTCAACCCCAAACCCGCACGTGACTGTCTGGAACGCGGGCGCACCGCGCAATACCAGCAGCCTTTTTCTTCCACTGAACTCTCTCAACTTGCAACTGGGCCTCCGCCATTAGTCGCCGGCAACTCCACTGCGGAAAACGCGCCGGAAAATCAACTAACCGATTAAAATACTCCACCCAACTGCAATACAGGTCAGCCCCCTCTTGACATTCCTTTTATTAGTTCTTCACACTTTCTCACTCATTCACCCAAGCTGCGTAGCTATCTAATTGCACTCCATTGAAATGGTTTCTCATATCTGTTATGCTGCTTTATCTCTGGATTATATTAATGTCTAATTATTTCATCACTTAGAATTCTGTGCTCTATCTCGAACTTTTTCGCTCTACTTGGAGGCTTCATATTGAGCTATAGAAGTTGGGGAATGGATATTGCGGTAATAACTTTGGTTTTGAGCTTCTTATTGGGTTTGTTGCTTGTCATCCCTCGGCTGCGAAAATGTGGTGGTACTTATTTGTCCCATGTGTTTATTATGTTTTGTGATTTGAATCTGGTGATGGAATAGAGTAAACGCGAATTTAATCTCTTGTCCATTCATGGTTGGAATCTGTACAATGCAGATCAAGGGAAACAGGTACATTCAAATGCCAATTCCAAGGTACTATCGAGACTCTATCTGGTTGATTAATTTCTTGCCTCAGCTCTTCTGCTTGATTTGAGTTGCTTGTTTGTTTTGTGTAGAATAAAGCATAGAATCGTATTGGTTTTTTGCGTAGCTTTGCTGTCAAGAGAAAATATTGCTAGGGTATTCTTCAGTCATTGTTTAAGTTGGACAAAGGGCAAGATAAAAGTGTAGTAGTTGATGCAAATTAACTGGAGGTGTGAGCATGTTAAGTGTCGCTCCAACGAAATCAAGGCATTGCTGCTTATTCCGTTGACCAGAATCCTTTCAGATTGACAAATACAAATATTACACGTTCATATCAGGATGACCTTATCAAAGTTTCTTGTTTGAAACCTCGACACACTGAATGTTGCTAGAGGATGTAATGTATGAGTGACTCTACAAATTACATCTATACGGGACAACAGTTCACTTTAAAAGTACCACAGTCTGTGCTTAATTTAGCATGCTTTTCCACCTTGCTTTGGGAAGCATTATCTGAAGGGAGCTGATAACCGAGTCATCTACCTTAGGTGGATTGCTTGTAGTGTTCCATTATTATGTTCCTTGTCCATTTCTTACTCTCTTATTGACTTTTTGTTTCTTCTATCCATTGCTTCTATTCAGGCTTATAAGACATACTCTAAAGCTGAAGTTTCATTGCATAACAAGCGGGCAGACTGTTGGATCATCATTAAAGATAAGGTTCACTTCAGATTATCATAACAGCTCCTGGAAGTAGAGAATTCTGCCTTATGCAGAAGAGATTAATAAGACAGCTGATCTCTGATTAAACCTTTGCATTTTCTGGTTTGATAGGTTTATGATGTTACCTCGTATGTAGAAGAACACCCCGGTGGTGATGCCATCCTCGCACATGCAGGTGATGACTCAACGGAAGGCTTCTATGGGTAAGTCTTTGAGTATGGAAAACGTTTCCTTTGTCATAATCAACCTTGAAAAGTGAAAACATAATTGCCTGCACCACGACTGCAGAAAATGGGAGAATCAACATTGCCTATTCTCCCTCGTTTTTTGTCTATAAAGAATTAAATTCAGTAAAAGTGTTCTTTGTGTGAATTCATTTGGTCCATAATTGTTTTTCACTTCCTTGGCTTATTGCCCTTTATCTCTTTTGGTTAGTTGCTGATTTGCTTCTGTGATCTTACCTTGTTTCTGAAATTTGTGCAATACTTGTTGCTTTACTTCTCCGGCTTTAGAGCTCAAACAAACTACAATATTGTCTTGGCAGGCCACAGCATGCTACCCGAGTATTCGACATGATTGAAGACTTTTACATTGGAGATCTGCAAAACTAACATTTGTCTAACGATAAACAAGTAATCCTAGGCTTATCTGCCCATATGAGGCATTTTCTGGTTGTGATAATCTTCTTGCTTTCATTATGTTGTGCCTTCGCATTGTTTCCCATTTTTCTGCTGCTGCTATCCAACTAATGCCTTTCAAGATCATTTTAAGCATGACTGGCCCTGTATTAATAATTTCTCAATAATCAAGATTCAAAAAGTAATGCCGTAGTTTCAGACGGTGAACAGATACTTGACACTACAGCGGCTTCTAAGTTCTGATTACTGAATTTGGAGCTCTAGAATTACAGTATACCAATTGGAAAGAGAATAAAGTCAAAAGGAACAGATTGCAGAAATTGAACCCAATGTTCAGACGAACAATCTTCCGGAGAAGTAATTATGTTTTTAAATGTTTTTGGCTTCTGCTATAGATCTCAACAGTTATTGCAAATTGAAAGTGCATGATGCAGGGACTACTAAGGAGGTTCATTAACATCCATAAAGTTTCACATTGTCTACCGAGTGGCAACAGTGAATCTGGGATTCTTGGGTGAAGATCAGCAACGAAAAAGGAGAAAAAGGAGCACAAAGAATAAAAGTTCTAATAACTTTTCTTGCATGAATGGGGAAATATTCTCATTAAATTACAGCAACGATCAATACAATTACAAAAAATGGGCCAACTTGGCCCCCCAAGAATCAATCGATTTAATAAATCAATATAGACAACCAAAAAACTACCGCTTAATCTATACTCGTTGATCTCGTCCATAATCAGGCGAAAAATGATGATCCCCAATGTCCACTGTGGGCTATCAGAACCGGGAACAAAGAATTACTTCTAGTTGCTAAAGGCTCTTCCTATACATCATACTTCTTGGGCTGGCGCCACTGTGCCAGATTTCTGGACAAAGAATAAAGAAGAGAAGCAGTGGGCTGAATACCTTTCTTCCCATACAAACGCTTTCCTCCCAAATCCGTAAATTTTGGACCCTTTCCCTTGGGTCTGTCAATCTGTACAATAGGCAAAGAGGTGGAGAGAGGGAAGGGGAAAGCCATACATTATATTCTGCATATTCGAAGGTAATATAGCTAACAAAAGTGATATGCCCTTAGGGGCAAGCAATGATACGAAATGAAGCCAAACAATGTTACAATATCAGAATTTAGAAAAGAATTTGTCCGTGTAAGCAGAATGCGGTCGGGGAAGATGTTCACAACACTTTCACCAAAAAAAAAAAAAGGTTCTGCAGGACTGGAAATTAAACTCAGGATGAAGTAATCACTCCCAGAATCTAGCTCCAACATAAGGAAATTGAATAAGTATCGCAGAATGCTACCTCAATCCAGTCATAGCCGGAAATGAACGCTACTTACCAGAAAAGAATAAGCAAAACGCAATATAAATTTATCAAATCACTAGCGCAGTTTTGAAATGCATAAAAAGTAATGCAAATGCATGCACAGGCATGCAAACATTCATATATATATATATATGTGTGTGTGTGTGTGTGTGTGTGTATATATATATTTATTTATGTATGTGTGTGTGTGTGTTTAAATTCTTGTACTTGTAACAGCAAATATAGTTTCAATAAATTAAATGAAACAAATTGTTAATGGGGAAAACTGTATGACAGAGTGTCCACCTCTTAATTTCTCCAACAGAAATTGTTTCTATAGATTCTGTTTCACTCTGTCTTATCAACCACGATGACATACTTTAAAATATTTTCAAATAAATTTTCCATTCCAGATAAGAGCAATATTTTAACAAAATACAATCTGAGAGCACGATGATACTTATTAAGACACACCTTGCTTATCTTCCCATTCTTCAAATGATATCGGATGCCAGACCAGTTGATAGACTGACAAAAATGTGATCTCACTGCTGAAATCGGATAGAGAAAATTATCCACCAGCAGAGCACAAAATACCTGATCGCCAAACGTCAAATGAACAAGGTAAGGGGCTAATTTGTGATCTTATGGTCACAAAACTTTTCAGGAAGTGTCCTCACTCATGAGTTTTGACCAGCTCCATTATGATAAAAATAAAAAAGAAAGACTCTTGGTGTATTTCCAACCCTAAGATCACTTGGTACTTAAATTGATTCACCATTTATAAAAAGTTCTTTGCTTAAGAATAAAACAAAGATCAAGTTTGTAATGTTGTTTATACTTTTTTTTCCCTTTTTATACCAACTTCTATAGCAATCTTAGGATGAATTATGAATTGCACTCTAAATGCCAAGGGTTAGACAATCAATGAAGAGCATGCATCACGAGTTTGTTGAGCTAAACTTACAAGAAACCAGTTGTACGTAGCAAGAGACAGCTGAGGTGCCTCAGGAGACAAGAAGTTGCATAGGTGAACTTCAATCCTGGTCAAGTTCCACATGGAAAGGAGTTCCAGAGTTGTGCATATGGTAAGGCAGCTAGCAAGTAGCAACCCTGGACAAAACAAGCACTGCCTTTAAGGATGCCATAGACAGAGTAGAAGTTCAAAAAGTAAGTGGACAGTGCTTAGTTTAAGTAACAACTTTTGGCATTACTATCAGTTTTTCCAGATTGAATTCTTATCTTCAGAAACATCAAAATATCCAATAAGAGGAATCACTGATAATCAGCTCTGATGGTTAAAGTGAATTAAATTGCTCACCTGTAGATGTAAAGGCTGCATCTTCAGATGAATAACCTTTGTAATAACATCTTAAAGCTGCTGCAACATGAATCCCAGCCATAAAATATGGTGCTACAAAGCCCCAAGAGAGATAGCAGTGGGAAGAAAATAATGCACGATTCATTATCCAGTTAACCTTTGTTGTGTATGACTCCAAAACAAAAGTTTGTTTCCTCAGATAATTCCAGTACCTTCAAACATTAAAAAATCCTTGAGTTTACTTAAAATCTTCAAGAAAAGTTCCAACCATATCTACCAACCTTGAAAAGCTAAGGTCACTAGCAAGAGGATGAGGAAACACAGCAACTGGTGGTGATGTGATGAGCCTCTTATGAGCTCCTGAAACAAAACGGACCACAGTTAGAAGGGAAAACTAGATATCCAAGACAAGTACTAAAGCTAACTTTATTACAGCATTCAGCTAAGGTCCACATTCTGTAAATTCTAGAATAGCTAATTCCCTGTATAGTTTAGAAGCAAAAGTTTCAAGGTTCTGTGAGTACAAATTCAGGTATGAACAAGCACATTGGTTTCTGTAATTTATGGAAGATCATGAATTGATAAAGGGATCTATTAACAACCACAAAGTAAGAGTCAGGAAATTAGACGAGCAGGGCAGCATGTAATGACAAGAATGCAGATATCAAATGCCCAAAAACATTTAAATTCTTCAAGAACTATGGAACAAGAAAATTTCATTTGCATCAACACTTCATGAAATTTCATAGAGTTAGCATGCCCGGCTTTAAGTATATATAATCCCTAGAAGTGGAAAATCCAGATATATATACAACTACCAGCCACACAATCAGTGATACAGTTTAACCACTATAAAAGAAATTACCAGCTATAGCAGCAAGAGTCATGTCATCTGAGTAGCCCCCATCTAGAAGCTCCGAAACAACACCATGCTTATTGGTTCTAAAGTCATCTGCATGCATCTGAAATAAAGAAGGAAATTGAAAACTCAACTTATTAGAAGAAAAATTAAATTCCAGATGTGCGTATCAGAAAGCTGATAGTTGGGGAAAAGGATTACCATCATGCATCCTCCCCACAAAAAGAATGTTCTTCCACCAGTAGCAAATCCCATTGAACAGGGCTTTGGAAAAAGAGAACAAGTTCAGACATTAACAAAGATTATAATAACAAAGAAAACATAAGGTGTATAGCATATAGAAAGCCACTCAAAATCTTAAGCTACCATCAGACATCATTTCCAGAAAAGTACTTGATTACAGGAAGCAAATATAAGGATGTATGGACTTTTCAAGTACGGGTGCAAAGAACTCTTTTCAATTTACAGTTACCATAAGTTGCAACTCCATGAAAAGTGTTTCACTTTTCAAATTTGGAAACCTTTCCAATTGATAATGATCAAAGAGCAATAGTATGAAAATGTTGTAGAACAATCCCACTAGTACCATGGCCATTCACTAAGAAAGCAAACACTAAAATAATGAGCCCCAATAACCCGAAACCTTTCCCACGAAAGACTAGCATAGGAAATGCTACACTAATATAGAATGCAGGGATGTAAAGATCTTTCTCTGCTTTGGTAAATTTAAAAAATTCTATCGTATGTTGTCCTCACAAGACCAGCCTAGGAGTCATATAATTGTCCCCCGCACTGCAGTACCCAATATTTAAGACTCCCTTGCGGAATTAGAATTCCCTTTACACTTTCCCAGTGTGCTACCCTTTTCTACCCTCTGCGTTCTAAAGTAGACATTATAGTGAGTAGAGCTTAGGATGGAACTACTGATATCATTTGGAGGCTCCACCCTTAAAGAGCCCAGCAGACAAAAATAAAAGCATGAAAAGACACCATACCATGTGATATTCATAGATGCAGTAACTTCCCAAACTTCCAGATGGCAAATCGAGTGGATATCCAGTTTGAATAAAAATCTGAAGAATAAAACGGGTAGAGTCATGATACAAGTAAAAACATATTAATAAACAGGAATAACATCAACACTAATCAATGGAAAAATTTATGGAGATCGCTTAACCTCAGGGTTCTTTTCCATTTCTACAGTAAGTGCACCAATAGATCCAGGATGTAACCTAACATCATCATCTAAAAATAGTACATATTTACTGTCTTTATGCATTTTCTCCACACCAACCTGCAAAGTACCAAGCTTTAAATGAAACCACAAACCAATAGAATGTATTTATCATAGATGGTATAACCACCAATTACATAATTCAGCAGTAAAAAAGGCATGTATCCAGCCTTTGCATGGACCTTAAATCATCTGTAGAGGAGTCCACAAGTTAATTTTCCTTTTTTGAAGTTTTTTTTTTCCTAATTTACATTTAAAAATTATCCAATCAAAAGGTCAATCATGCTAACATTAGAAAATAGTGTTTAATCAGACTTCAAAAAGAAATCTGGCACCATAGTTTTTTTTTTTTATAGAGAACTAATGATTCCACATTTAATGTATAACTGTGCCCTGTCAAAAGAATGAAGAACATAAGATTAAAAATCTAAAAACATACCAATTGATTGTGAATTTTCTGACTGCAGGTTGTCGACAAACCAGCAACAATAATCTTTGCCTCAAGATCATCCTGGGAATCATTTAGTGAAGCAGGACAAAGAAAGGACAAGCAAGAAGGAAGATAAGAACGCAGACTTGCATGATAAGGGCATGTATCAATGGCTGATATGCATGACACCATACTTCATGTAAAGAGTACAACCTTTCAGGTAATAACTTTCTTAATTTTCAACCAAGTAGGGTACAAACCCATGCATACAGAACCAAAAATAGTATATGCAAATTGAGATATGAGCAACATAGCAACCACAAACAAAAGCTCAACCAGAAATGTTTATCCTAGAAACACACACACACAGATGAAGTCTATGTATTATGATTTTCATTTTCTTTTATTCCTTTGTTTACTTAATGTTCCAGATAGTATCTTGCGGCCATATAGGACATCTTTGAAGCTGCTTCCAGGCACTAAATGAAAAAAGATTTATTCCCATTAAAGACATTCAGAAAACAAATCAGGAAAATAAAAAACAACGAGAAGTAAGAGGGGTCAAGACATACAACTCAAAGCAACAAGAATACAGTACCATGTTATAGATGCCCTGGATATGTGATAGTTGATTGCAATGACTGAACTAAACAGAAACCAATTTGTACCTTGTAATCAGCCAAAAGTCGAGACACAGCATGGTAAGCTGGGTCTTCTGTACTTTCAACAACAAAAAGAAACTCCAGTGGGCCACCATAAAGAGATGTAATCTGCATTGTTGTCAAGGGGATATATTTGATCAGGCCAAGAAACTCTCGCACTTTCTAACTCTTTAAAGGAAAACATTTGCTGCAAAAGTTCAAAATTTAAACCAAAATTAACAAGAACTACTAGCTGCCACATGATCTTTTTTTTTCACCTGAGATCTCCAATTGTGTAGATTATGCTCTCCAAAGCCCTTCAAAGGCATGATAACTGACACTCGAGGCAAATGGATCTGATTTGAATGCTCGAGCTCATTAATATCACTACAGAGAAATGCAAAACTGTTGCCAGTTCTCATTCTCTCAGCCATCCGTCTTATTTCTCTGCTTCTATAGTAGAAAAGGAAATGTCATAGAAATATGTTAAGATTGAAGTGAACTTTTATAAGCCAGAGTAGAGGAAATGGATCATAAACTGTAACTAATTTTAGTACAAGATCCCATTCCCCATTATTGTACCTGACATAAGCAGCACCAGCCCATCCAAGAGCAAGAATTAAGCAGATAAAATATCCCTGCAGCATGAATACAAGCCTCACAATGTCATATATAATACAATTCATAAAAGAAATAACAGTTTGAGAGCATTCCCTAGATAAAAAACAACAAAAGAAGGTGAAACATAAATTGTAAGAAAAAAAAGTCATCAAGCACTCTTCAATCCAATATTTCTACTGTCAAGAATCTCACAAAATGCAAACGAAAAACATTTTAAACCCCTGAAGATCTCTGCTTCTTCTTCTTTTTTTTTATCAGTTAGAAAGGCACTTCAAGAGTTAAAAACAATAAGACTGTTAATAAGACTGTTAAACCCCATCATAAGCCTTCAGAAAGAAAAAAGGAAGGGAATCATACAAATAGACACCCAAAAAAAAAAAAACAAGTGTGATTTTGAGAATTTTATCTTATTTATATCTTTTCCAAGTTAAGTCAGTACCATTGGCTCAGTTTGTAAACTTGAAATCTACTCTAGCTAAAGATGTTCCAAGCAATAATATTCTTAATTTGTACTTTTGATGAAAGACGGATCATGATTAGAAGTTGTCAAGATCATTTTCTCTTCATCCTTCCAATTTCCATACAATAATAGAAAAAAAAAAACCTAATGTAAGTTCTGTAACCACAATTGCAATTATTAAGAGACAAAATGGAAGACTAAAAATTTTCCTTCACATTTTCTGTTTGTTTCTGCTTCAAAAGCTCCATGTCCAAACTCCAAATGGGGCCATAGTATCCTCTCTCTCTCTCTGTAGTTCTTAACAGCACTCTCTTCCCTAATCTTCTGCAGAGGAATGAAATCTCTCTTCACAGAAACTAAAAGGAACTGTCTGCTTACCTCCCAAGCATGATTTCAAAAAGAACATGTTCCCTGATATAGGTTGAAGCAAGTTGATTATAATCTATATTAGGGCAAAAAGCTGTTTTTAGGTGTTGCCCTTAAGCTGCAAAAAGCTGATTCTACTGAGCAGCCACCTGTCCTGCTTTTCTAAACTGCTTTTGGCTGCCCAAATCTTCAAAGTAAACGCACTTGCACTTTTTAAATAGATTTCAACGAGTACATTTACTTAGTCAGCTTCAGAAAAGCTTAAACCAAGGAGAAAAGGCCCTAACTGATAACACAATCTGTAAATTATCTTTTGTTCCCCCTCTTTTCTCCAGGAGTAAAATTCACCACCTCTAGAATTTTAGAGCTGCATCATCTGCATAAAATTGGCTCACATGTTGTGGATTCAACCCGGAAGAAAATCCTAAACTCAGAGATATAGGTATTCATCATTCTTCACGATAGAGAAACAATAAATGCTACAGCGGCCTTTAATGAAATCAAGCTCCCCAGATCCATCCAACACTCACCACAAAAGCTCTCCATACATTTGGTCTAGGCCAACAGAAAGAAATGGGAAAACGAAATCCAAACTCCACCAAAAAACAAAAGAACATTAACAAATTTCCCACTCAACAATCATGAAAAAGATTTGTGGTAGTATAGTCTTCTGAGCGTCTGATATCCGACAAAATCCAAATCCATTCCTCAGATCTAGGCCTTAAACAATGCAAAACAAAATCAAATCCACACAGCATTTACCGCCTTTTCTATAACATTTTGCTCAATTCTCCTAAAAAAACAGAAAACAGAGCAGTGAAAGAAGCATATATGTACCTGGATCTGAATAAAAATGGCGAGCGGACTACAGCAAGCTTTGCTTGCACCTAACAAGATAGCGTCCAATGTATCCATTACCGGGGAAGATATTTTTCTCAACAATGCACGTCGTCTCTTCGTCTCGTTGTTTTTTTGTCAGTTATCTTGTCTATTCTACTTTTATCCAGCAGCTCGGCAACGGCAGGCAGGGCAAGAAACAATGCCCTGGGAACTTAACCTTCCACAAACATATAATTTATCTTTTTCCTGTCGTCTTCCCTCTCAAATCACCATGAAATGGTGTACGAACGACAGAGGGACAGAGACGACGAGAGGGAAGAAAAAGACGAGAAACGAAAGAGCAGCAGAGGAGAGGAAAAAGGAACCAAATGTGAGAAACCGCGTAATTTTATATTTTCGAAGGTGAGTGTGTGCAATTTGTGGGCGTGGGCGAGTGTGTGCGTGGGAGAGCGTGTGCGGGGTATTTGGAGAAATAATTGGAGAGAGACCGTTGGCTGAGTTGGTTAACTTATATAGGGGCAGTATGAGGAAGGGAGAGCCTCCAGGCGTTTGAGAAGTGGGCGTGGGGGGTGGGGAATCGAGTTCCAATGGATGGCTTTTTTTTTTTTCTTTAGGGAGATGCTACTTTGTGATTGGGATCTTGGCGACCCACCAGGCCCTTTGTTTAATCCTAATTTCGGAGTATTATCCTTTGGACTACAAGCCTCGTATTTCTATATTCTGATTAGCATTGAGCTCTACTATTTAAAATTGTTTCAAACATTCACTGAAAGCATCAATTTATATCAAAGGCATGCCACGAGTACATCATACTTGCCTTTGGTTAGTTAGCCATCGAGAAGATATTTAAGTAAGCTAGTTAATCGGTCCATATGAGTCAGATTTTAACAAGTTCAAACTCGATTCATATAATTAATATCACTTTTGATTTTCGAGTTATGAGATTTGAGTTGATAAATGTGAAACTTGTGACATCCCCACCTCCCCCTAAGGCGAACCAGAGGGTTCGGCGGGCCGCCTGCCCAACTCTCGCCGGGACTCAGTCGTTCATTACAATCCTCAAATGAATTACAATATAAATATCAAATATTACATCAAATTCTCCAATAATTACATGTCAAAAGCAAAGCGGAAATAATTCCCAACTATACATAAAATGATTCCAAATTCAAACTGTACAAGATATAGGCCATCCAGACATGTGAATAAGCGCAACAAGACCTTCCTTCGCTTTGAGCCCTGTGGAGGGGAATAAAATATTTTTGGGGTGAGTTAGAAGCTCAGCGAGTAACCAGTAAAATCCTTAAACAAATATATTTCACAATGTTGCATTTCGATCATTTCGATGATGTCATGATTCAGAGATCAAATGTTCGTTTAGTGCTCTCGTGAGTCAGGGAAATCATAGCACTTGAACACCCAACGCTCAAATAGATCATTTAACATTAACATTAACATTAAGAGAGAGCCCCTTCTTGAGCTCCAGATAAACATGAACATGAACCATAAACAGAGTGGAGACGTTGGTGTCCAGCACAAGACTTTTCCAGAACTCATTGAAGCCAAATCATGTCATGAACTCACATGCAAGCACGCATGATATGCAATCGAGTACATAATGCAAGAAACATTTCACAAGTACTTTGGAAATAGTTTAGGGTCACTCACCTCCACGGCTCAGAAATCATCCAGCATATAACATTGCCTTGCCCAAATCCAAGTCTTAGATCACAAACTCAATGCAAACAAATCCCTTCAAAGTTCGGACAGCACTTCCCCTGAAATTTGTTAACTTTTCCAGCCATCATGGCTTCATTATTTCCTCAGCCAGTCCCAAAGGTACACACACAACAACAAGTTCATCCAATAGCCATTCAGTAAGCTCCAAGTAGTACTAGTACAAGTCAAGCTAGGGAAAAGTCCGGAAATGAAAGTTAAGCTCAAAACCAGAAAAACAGTTTTGACGTCATTTTGCGGTAATGGCACCAAAGGTACTACGATGGTCGGATGAAGGTGCAAGATACACCGTTTCGAAGCTAAGAGATAGGGCTACAATATTACAGAAGGTCACTCAACCAGTTTCGAGTGTAACCAGGTCAAAAATGCAAGAATACTATACCAGAATCACAAAAACAGATTCACAGAACGTATTCTAGCGGAAACATCATAACTCAGGCTCTCCAAGTCCAAATCCAGAAATTCCAAAACCAGCTGAAAGCTAAGAAACAGGGCTAAATTTCATCAGAAGACCTCAACAACCAATTCGGAAGCAATTCCAGCCAAAACAACCAATTACAGGCGCAATTCTTACATTCGGGTAAAACCAGAACAGTAATAGTAATTTCAACTTTTCTCATTCTACACTACTCCGATTGACCTGAAATTTTGTAGGCACCTCTAAAATATCATTCCCTACAACTTTCATGTTTTAAGTCAAGGCCAATTCGGCCTCTAACTAGGAGCTATAAATTCGGGCAGAATGTTCCTTCACAAAACCTAATTTTCTGAAATTTCTTCCAAAACAGAAATTGATTGCAATTGACCACTTTTTCCACCTCATAGAGTCCTTAAACATCATTTCCAATCATCATATATAACCACACAACCATGTTCATATTAAAACAGAAAAATCCCCAAAAATTATAAAACTTCATCAAGTCAACCACAACTCAAGATATAATCCATCAAACCATCTTTTTAGCCATCACAAGTCACTAATTTAGCATAATCAAGAACAAAGAAAGGATTGCTAGACATGAACCTTGAAATATCAAGAAAGTTGATGGCTTAGTCCTTTGCCTTCTCTAATTACTCCACCACTACCTTCAATCTTCCTAAACAAGTGATTTTTGTGGAGGAATTTGAAAGTTTAACGGTTGATTCACAAGATTGAGCAAGAAATGGAGTTGGAGTTGAAGGCTTTCTTCTTGTTTCTCCTCCTCAAAAAATTCGGCCAATAAGCTTGCAAAATGAAGAGATTTTTGGTCAATTTCAATTAAATGGTAAAGTTATGAATAGTAGTCAAACTCAAGACTAAATCTTATGGTGACACTTGTCACCTTTAGGTTTAAAACTTATCTTTTTGTCTCTCCAATATAAATATCTTAACACCTTGTAAAATAATATCACTTAATACAAATTTTCAACAAGTTGTCAAAAATATAATGCATTTACCGCACTTGCGGGTCCCACGTCCAAAATACGCTCTTAATTTCTCAAAACTAACCGATACTAGAAAAATCATTTTAAAACTATCTTTGCTCATAAACTTTATCTGGGGAATTTTTCTAATAAAGAAAATGTAGAAAAGGCGGGCGATTAAATAAAATAAACCCTAGAAAATTAGAAAATTTCCGGGTTCTCACTCTCATACTTTTCGGGGCGTCACAAAACTCATACTTTACTCACAAAATATTCGAGCTGTGAATCTAATTCCGATTTAATCCAAATTCATCTCTTACTCCATAATTTCCTTATTATAATTATTATAACTATCAAGTTCTGAAACTAATTTAACATCCACAAAACTACAACATTGAAACTATACATGAACTAGTAACAGATCATTTAAACCAAGAATTTTCTAACAACAATATATCCGATTAGTTCAAAGCACGTGAAAAATAGTAATAAAACATGATCAATAGTCAATACAATTGCAAAGGTTCTCAACTTGCTCATACTAAATTTTGTCCTTCAGAATCTTATGACATAATTTTGTATATATAATATTTCTTATATATATATATATATTAATATACTTTCACACATAATTCATAAGTATAAAAATATTAGTATTATATATATGCAAATTAAAGGATTGAGATTATATGTGGTTTAAGTCTAATAAGACCCAAACTCAACTCATATTTAATTTGAGCCTAATATTTAGGCCCAAACTCAATCCAATTTAATGAAAGGTTAAATTCATCGAATCTTTTCTCAATCCGCCAAACTCGAGCTAGCTCCTTCAAAATACCACATGATAAATTCAGAGATGCTCCTTCAAGATAAATTCTGAATACACGTACCCACACATTTATTGTAATTCTATATTTAGATACTTTTACAATTAAGCTCTCCATTTTAGCCAAACCCTTTTATAACCATTGAGGTTTAGGTCTCTATTTATCATCAAATATGAAGTGAAAACCGGATAATTTTCTCGAGTGTCCTATGAAGTGATGAACTAAAGAAATGCGAAGAAGGCAAAAAACCTTGAGGAACACATTTAAGTGGTCGTGGTACCGAAGAAGGCTCTGATCATAGTGAAGCATAAAATGAAATTTCTGACTTACATAAGCTGCTCCCTTTTTTCTTTATTCTTTTTTCCTTTTTGTGGTGCCCTGAATTTTGAGTCTACAAAACCCTATTTGCAATCTGCAGAATTATAATCCTCCATCGAGAAGCAACTGACGCAGGCAGAAACAGATGCTACTAACTCACGTGGATACTCGGCAAAGTAGTCGAAACAAATACTAGTACTAATTCATAAGCTGCTGTGGATGCATCAAGAATGTGCATATGCATTGGACGGTTTTCTGAGAAGTGCTTTTGGGGGGGGGGGGGGTTTGGTCCAGTCCATTGTCATTAGGCTGAGGCCCTACGTAGTTCCCATCCAGGACAAGTCTTCCACCCCGTGTACCTGAGATGCTGTTTCCTTACTTGACACTAAAAAACAAAAACAATCAAGTTGTAACTGGTTTTTATTTTTACTTTTCGGAAGCTCGGAGAGATAACAGAATGGTGGATAGAAAAATGTGTAATTTTAGTTCCCAATATTTAGTCCTTCAAATTTTGATAAAAAGTAAATGTTGTATTCAATATTTAGTACATGTGCAATTTTGGTCTCTAATGTTTTGGCAAGAGCAAATCTATACTTCATTTTGTCCAATTTAAAGCAAATTTAGGACATTTGAAGAATTTTTTACAATTAGTGACACGTTCAGTCATGTTTCCATTAAATTGAATTTCAAATAAGAAAGCAAAATCATAGCTAATTTCAAATAACAATGACTAATAACAGACGTATTGACTAATTAACTAGTAAAAAAAAGAAAATTCTAATCTAAAAAACTAAAACTAATTGGAACACCCAATTCATCGATCCACACTATGTTTTCACTCTCTAGCCCAATTGAACCCAAGCTAAAATTTGTAATAGTTAATTTTTTCGATAGATTAACATTTTCTTGATTGATTAGTTGCTAACATTCCATCGCATGAGTTGTTCTTATTGTTCAAGGTTACTCATTATTTTGCTTTTTTTTTCCAAAAAAAAAAAAAAAAGAAGCTTAATTCAACAAACATGTGATTACACCTGACTAATTCCACCAATATTTGAAAAAAAACAATCGCTAACTGTTTTAAATATGGTTCAAATTTGTAACATTGGGGGACCATATTTGTTATTGACGAAACTTTAAGCACTAAAATTGCACCGTGTACCAAAAATATGGAACTAGATTTGTTTCTGCGGAAACTTTAAAGACAAAAATTGCATAAGTGCCAAATATTGAGGACCAAAACTGCATTTGTCCCATAATAAGAACACCATACAATGAAATTACTCTCAATAGGTGGGCATTATTGAAATTCACGAGTAGTCCGTAGACTAATGAATTAAGTCACTGAACGGCAGGCCTGAACCACGAGCTTTGTTGACAATGGAAAGTTAGATACAATAGCGAGAAGATCCCAAACATATGCCATGTGCAAAACTGCAACTGCATGTGAGAAGAAAAGACTTCCGCCCTCTTTCACTTTCAACCATGGTTGTTGTAATGCATGAGTTTACGTGTGGTATTGATGCAACTCACAGGAGTCTGGTCTATTAGCTAATAAGTGACACCCTGAAGTAGTATAAACTGCAATGAAATGAATCCACTTACAACCTGATCATGTTATGTCACGTTGCAAACAGCTCTGCATGACAACAGAAAAGGATGTAGGCAGACACCAAGAGAATGTTCATCAATATCATCAAAGTTGAAAGGCATTTACGATTCTGTTCATCAATTTTGGTACCACAAGCATAAAATCCAATTTACCTGTAAAGATGTAGCATGACATCCAATTCACCTGTAAAGATGTTATAGCGACAAAACATGCAAGAATAGCATGGAACGTCCATAATTACCCTAAAACATTCCCCGAGTCCCCTCTATCACTCCAAAAGAAGGTCGAAGCAGAATGGAGCTTGGGGCTAAGGGAGCAATACGAACAGGGTGCTACAGAGAAATGTCATAGCTTCTTTCAAGCCTTTCGAAGACGTTTGGGAGTGGGAAAGAGTAGGGCAAATTTCCCTGTTACGGATTATATGCAGGCTGATTTGTAGGGATTAGATAGCTGTCACAGATTGATATAGGCTGATTTGTAGGGATTAGATAGCTAACAAATGTAGGCTAGTTTGTAGCCTAAATTATAGGAATTAGAGGACTGATTTATTGTAATAGGATATCTTCCTATTATAAGATGTCTATACCTGTATATATACCCTTACGATTGATGAATAAAAATATGGGGAATTTATTCTCTTCCTCTGAAATTCACATGGTATCAGAGCAAGGTTTGTTCATAAATTTTTTTTTTTCTGGGTTGTTGGGTGTGAGGGAAGCTGCTGCCATATTCAAGGTACAGGCTTTAGAGGTTCCTTTATAGACACCGCCAACTCAGGGAGGTACGTAGTACCGATTGGTCAGAACCCAGCACCTCTCCTCTGTCTCTCGACGCTATTTGCATACCTGTTTGTGGGTCAACATCGATCTAGGTGTGGGACTTGGCTACAACAGGTTTTTCTTGTGGGTAATCTGTTATCTTGTTGAATTTTCTTAGCAATTATGTCTGACAAAAAGCCTGGAGTTGTTTCTGATATAGTTCCGCTGGTTTCAAAAATCACGGAACATAAGTTAACTGGAATTAATTTTCTTGATTGGAACAATACTATTGAATTATATCTGCTCAGTATTTCTATGGATGGCCATCTGACTGATGATCCACCTACGGATGACTCTAAATTGTCTTGGATGAGAGAGGATGCTCGCTTGTATATACAGATCCGTAATTCTATTGATAGTGAGATGGTCGGTCTGGTTACTCATTGTAAGACAGTAAAACAATTAATGAACTATTTACAGTTCTTATATTCTGGAACAGGAAATTTCTCTCGTATCTATGATGTTTGCAAGGATTTTTACAGGGCAGATAAAGGAGACAAGTCTCTCACCAGTTATTTTATGGACTTCAAGAAAACATATGAAGAGCTCAATATGCTGCTTCCCTTCAGTTGTGATGTGGAGGAACAACGAAATCAGCGAGAGAAGATGGCGGTTATGAGTTTTCTAGCCGGTCTTCCGTCTGAATTTGAGACTGCTAAATCTCAAATTCTTTCCGGTTCAGAAATTTCCAGTCTAGAAGATGCTTTTCGAAGGGTTCTCCGTACAGAGAATACGTTACCTGTTCTATCTACTCAGCCTAACAGTGTTCTTCTTAGCCGAACTACCACAGCTGATTCAGGAAGACAACACTACAAGAGTAATGGCAACAGTACGAGCATGGGGTCGGGGCCCAACCACTCTGATAAGAATACTAGCAATCATGGACAGGAGCAAGGAGAGATTGTATGTCACTACTGTCATAAACCAGGTCATATCAAGCGAGACTGTCGGAAGCTGCAGTATAAGAAGGCTCACTCTGCCCATATTGCATCTAGTTGTGCGACCTCTGACAAGCATGTTACAATATCTGCGGATGAGTATGCTAGATTGACTCAGTTTCAAGAAACAGTGAAACAGCCATCCGGTCATGTTACTGCTCCTGTCGAGACAGGTAAACCCAATGCATGTCTTGTTTCCTCTTCTCCAAAATGGGTCATTGATTCTGGTGCTACTGATCACATGACAGGTAATCCTAGTTTACTTTCTAAATTTTCCAAACCAAGCCCGAGGACTCTGTTTCAAGCCATATAGAGATTTTTGCAGACGACAGACTTTCCCTTTCCCATACCCCTTCCCAAACCCAAAAGATCCTCAATCGCTATCCGAAGTCCTAAGTTGGCCAAGTGATTATCACACGAATTTCAAGATCTTGTATTATGTTGGTATTATTTCACTATGGCCGCTCTTCCTGTACTTAAATGACAAATATATGTACTAATGAGATAATGAATTTAACAAGGCAATTCGACCACGGGTTTTAAATGGTCTAACAAATAGTTTAACCAGAAAATGGCATCATTTACGTAATATAAGAACAGTATTGTTATCAAAAGCTAACAAGCTGAGTACTGATTCTTTTTTTTTTTTAAGCTTTTCCTTGGGTCAGGAGGGCAAAGCTCAATCTACGGATTACAATTAACTATGGCAGGCGTAAAGGTGTAGTAACACCCACACTAAAATCTGATATCAAAACGCACAGATTCTCAGGTGTACCGATGTGGTTTTTGGCAAAATATCGGTTTCAAGATGTAGACCTTTCTATATGAATAGCAGCAGCTAAGGGAACCCTTGTACTAGTTCTATCTACTATCTAAAAAAGGAAGAAGAAATAGCGAATAAAAACCGTGTCAGCACCATTCTAGGAACAGTATAGAAATCTGCAGATTGTCTCCATTTTGGTGTTATCCCCAACTCATGATCTCATAATTTTTGATGCGCTGGCTTGTTTATACATTCTATCATCACACACATATTGGTGCTCAAACTCTGTAGGCGATAATAGACTAGAATAATGAAGCCAACTCCAATTAAGAAGGACTAAGTACACCCGTATATCATCCAGATACCAGCATCTTTAACAAATGGTCGTTTCATGTATCAAGAAATTAAAACAAAACTAGGACAAGTATGCACTCCATGAATTCCAAGAGAAACGAGTCGACCTTTTCTAAATTACCCGGTGACAGGTTCACATGAACTTCCACAAAAATGAGAACCACATCAACTCTCTCCCTTGGGGCCATTGTCACTGCATTTGATTCCACTCAAGTGGTGAAGAAGCACACCCGCCGCAACACTTACATTCAAGCTCTCCACAGCCATAAAGGACCTGAACTCTTTACCTGGAACCCCATGGTTGACCTCAGACCTTTCCATCTCTTCGTCTTCACCAGCAATTACATCCATGGGAATGTTTCCAGGAATCCTAATCAATTCAGTGCATGATCTCTCTACCAAAGGCCTCAAACCAGTGCCCTCACTGCCTAAAACAAGAATTGTGGAAGCACCAGGTACAACCTCATTCAAAGGAACAGCTCTAGAAGAAACTGAGCCCCCAAGAACCCGCCAACCATTTTGAGCTGAAGAAGACAAGAACTGCATCATGTTCTTGCATGATCTGAGCTCCATTAACTCAAGTGAGCCAGCACTTGCTTTGCTGACAACCCCACTCAGAGGAGCAGAGGTTCTTAGCACATAAAACCACCCCTGAGGCAACAAAGAAATAAGCAGAACGGATAATGGCCCCCAAATTCTGAGGATCAGTTAACCTCATCCAATGGCGCCCAAAGAGGGCCGCTCTCCCCCTCAACTGAAACTGGTTCTAATTCCTTGATCCCGACCATCTCTAACGGAGAAGCATCCAAGACTATTCCCTGATGCGGCCTGTTATCAACAACCATATTCAGATCATGTTTGGATATCTCCTTTTTGTTCAATCCAATATTCTCTGCCATCCTTAGCACTTTCTCAAACCCTTTCTTGTCCTTCTTCTTCCTGTTATTTCCACTAAGATCAATCCCTTCTTGAACATACAAAGCATAAAATTCTCTTCTTCCAGCAGATAATGCAGCTAATATTGGACCAACTCCATATATCCCCTCGCCAACAATCTTTGGCACTGTGGATTCGGTAGCATCTTTCCATGTTTTCCTACCCCAAATTTCCTGCTTATTCCACTTCTTAAATTCTGGTTTATCTGAACCTAGTTTCGCTGCACCAATTCTATTGTATTGATTCTTTATTTTATCCCATCTTGGATCATCAATATCCTCAACTTCGGCTTCTTCTTCTCCATCCTCTTCTTCAATACTTTCATATTTGCCCCTGTAGTTGTGCTGGCTACCTTCCCAACCCCGAAAACCCCTATCTTTTCCGGCAGTTCCACCACCTTTTAGGAACTTGTTTGCTGACTCCTCCCATGAAGAAGTGCTGGTTTTCGACACATCCATTTTCTCAGGCCTCCTTGTATCTTTAGCCCTTGATTTAACTAACCAAGGAAGATTCTTGTCATTGCGTTGAGCGACTTTCTGAGAATCGGAACTCGAAAAACTTCTAGCCCCATTAACCAATTGGAAATTCCCCGAATCCCTTGAAGCATTCTTAAACGAAGTCCCACTTGCAAAGCCCTTAGCTATTTTACCTTCTTGAAAAAGGGTTTTGCGGCGGAGCTGAACTAAGCAATTTCTGTATCTTAAAAATTTGAAATTTTTATTGGTTATGTGATTCACCAAACACGAGAAAGTCCTAGAATTCACTTCAGAAGTATACCCTAGCAGCGTTGGATTATATCCGTACCCAAGTAGACATTGAGGTTTAGAGGTATGAATTTGCCTTAACATCCTGAAAAGCCGTATATTTTCCTTAAAGGAGCTAAACGAATTGCAATATACTACGGATTGACCTTGCAAACACTATCCAATTATGCTTGAGATAATAAATTAGAAGGCTCCTTAACACGAAGTAAAGAAGCAGAAAACTTAGAGCACAACAACCCGTTTACCTTAGTTCTGCTTGGGGCGAGTAAACATTTATGAATAACAAATTCAGGCCAAGAGTTGTTGTCTTCCTGACCGGCCACTCCCTCAGTCACTCTCCTCCTGTCCGGAAAGCTGTAGGACTCGGGAGGAGTTCTGTAGCGGGTGCGGAGGATAACGAAAGAATAAGAAGAGGGCCGAAGGTCCGTAAGGTTTTGCATGAGCAACGGCGTCGCTTGGTATTTAAGTTATTTGTGGAGAAATGCAATTTAAGTCCTCACAGTTTGTTGTGTCAGGCAAATTGGTCCCCAATATGTTGAACAATAGATATATAATTCCCAAATTATTTATTTGAGCTAGGTTCCTGATTAAATAAATGTAATCTCCGCTATATTTAATTTGAGCCAAACTGGCAAGTTGCACTATAAATTTGCAAAAAATTGTAGTAACAAATCTTAAAAAATAGTGTAAAAGTGTAAAATAAGTGTCTTATACATTGTTTTTACTATGTAATAGATTTTAAAACATAAAAAACAACATAAATTTCACAACCTATAAAGCTATTGCTAGATAATTTGTCACCTGTAAAAAAATTCTACAAATAATAATTAGCAATCATGTATGTTAAATTACTAAATCAATCTAGTAATAAGTATGGAAACATAATCACCAAACGTGATTTATTCTGCTGATTCAATTAGTGAAATTTGTGATTTGTCTTCATTTGGTCAAAAATTGAATGCTTTCCACTTGTTTTTATTCATTTTTGAATCTTAACTTATGAAGTTTATACAAACTTTTCATAAACACTAAGAAACGTATGTATGCCTTGTACTTTCATAAATTTTCTTAAATTTCTATGTAGCAACAGGGACCATTTGGGAAATTTTCAGAAACGTATTTGTTGAAGGAGAAATATTATAAACCGAAAGGGTAGGAGAGCAAATAGGTTACATTTGGTTGGGTCTAAACTTTTAGAACCAATTCAATTCGCAGCCCGAACGTTGAAAATTAAAAATGCATATTTTCGTACCATCAGTTCAGCTCACAAAATGACAAAAATGAATAAGATTTGTAAGCATTACTTTCATCCCCTCACGTATTTTATTTTATTACAGTAAATCTTATATATACTAATAATATATATTATATTTACAAAGTGCATATTGATATAATTTTGTTTAGACATACAAATTAAAACGGATGTGGTCTTTTAGGCTCCTAAAAACAAGGTATCTTTTTCAGAGTTTCCGGTGGTTTGGATCTAATCTAGGGTTGGCTGCCTAAATCTCTACTTTCTTATTTCTCTTTCGTCTTATGCTAGAAATATGAGAGTGCTAAAGACTTGTAAAAAACTTCTAAAGAACGTATGAAATTGGAGTTTTTATTGGATGCTTTAATTTACAGGATGTAAGTGCATCGTACCCAACATTGGTTTGGGACGTATGCCTTTATAGACTTCTTGTGCAAACTGTGCGGACTTAAAATTTTTTGACTCAAAGTCCGTGGACATGACATGTTAACTTTACGGACTTAAGACCTTCTGAAATCCGTAAAAACATCAAATCAATTTTGCCTAACTATACAATGTGGCTGACAACTAATAAAAGCTTTATGACCGATCTATACATTATAGCTTTTGACAAGATGGCCGAAGAATTATCCTTCCATCATATTTTCGATGTTGCTCATTTCTTCTGGTCCCATTGTTTCCCAATAATGATCATCATTATATTCTTCATCTGCTTCGATATCCAAATGCCTTGCTCCTGTGCTCATATAATATCCTTCCAAATATTTTTCAAAGACTTCTGGATAATTGGTACTTGTAGTGAAATCTTTTTCTAACTTAAACCTGTATGGGACATATATCTTTTGTATCTTATTTTCATATACTAACCTAATTCCATTTTCCCATTGATCTATGAAATGTCTGTAAGCTAATTGGATCATTTTAGCATTTATCAATTGTTCTTTTAATTCTAATGGACATTCCACTAGACTCCACTAGACTGCTGCTGATTTTCTCTAGTTCTTCTGTCGTTCTCCTTGCTGGTGGTATATTGCTGACTGTAATCATCATTCTATGTATTGCTGGTTCTATATCAAAAAGTCCTATCCATTCTGCTGGCGCGGATTTGATATGTACAGTTGCCCACTGTCCATAGTCTAGCATTTTTCTGATGAAGTATCCGAGATGAGTTCCAAGACAATGAGTATCTTCTGGATTTGTAACAATAATTTTTTCCAGGAATCCGGCATCCATAAGAAATTATGGTGTTAAAATAACTCTTTCCCCATTTACTCTTAGTATCTTTGGGGATGAATATTTTGATAAGATAATAGTGGCTCTGAGGAAAAAATTACTGAGTGTATGTATACAATGGCTATTTATTTTCTGGTGGTCACAGGCTTCTGGATTGTTTGGGCAATGTTTTTCTGGGTCGATGAAGAAAGATGGATGTAGTCTAATGGCTGCTGTATTTCTAATTGGGTCTTTTGCTATTTCATAAAAGTATTGTTGGACTGCCATTAATTTTGAATAATATTGGGCTTGGGCTTTTTGGCTAATAATTTCTTGGATATGTAAAGGGAGGAAACTAAGTAGGTGATATGGTTTAAATATGGTTTAAAGGATATTCTGGGCTTAAGAAATTCAAATGGTCTTTCTGAAATGGGCTTTTCTTTTATAAAAATTGTCTGTTTTATTGGGCCGGATGAAGAACTGGCCATTTGAGATGCTGTATGAGACAGCCTTCCTTTGAGCTCCCCAATCTCAGAAATTTGTGAGAGAATAGTATCTCCTTGTGAGCCTGAGATCTTATACATTTCTTTCAGTTGTTCGGTTAAAGATTTTATCTTTTCTTTTTGAGAAAGATCTTCTTCTTCAAAATTTCTACACTTTAAATTTAAACTTCTAATAGCTTGCTCCATGCTCTTACAATGTCTACAAAATTCTATTCTATTT
>NC_040040.1:9780097-9810801 GCF_003713205.1 Coffea eugenioides
TATCACACAGTCCTTGGCCTTTTGCCCGGTGGGGGATTGACCTCCTGGGTCCCTTCCCCCGAGCTCCTGGAAGGTACGAACACCTCGTGGTAGCCATCGACTATTTCACAAAGTGGATGGAGGCCGAACCCCTGGCCACTATTTCCGGAAGGGCGATTCAAAAGTTCTTCTGGAAGAACATAGTCTGCCGCTTCGGGATCCCGTATGTCTTGATATCCGACAACGGGTGACAGTTTGCTGAAAATCCCTTCCGGAGCTAGTGCGTCGAGCTCGGAATTAGCTAACACTTCACCTCGGTCGGACATCCCCAGACCAACGGTCAGGCAGAGAATACTAATCGAACCATTCTGCAAGGACTTAAGACTAGGTTGGAACTAGCCCAGTCTAACTGGCTAGATGAACTCCCTAGCGTCCTCTGGGCTTACCGCACTACGCCAGGAACAGCCACTCATGAGACCCCGTTCTCCCTGACTTACGGGGCGGAGGCGATGGTGCCCGCGGAGGTCGGTCTCCCCTCGCCTCGGACACAGAATTTCGTGGCGTCAGCCAACGAAGAAGAACTGAGGTGCAACATAGACATGCTGGAGGCTAAGCGTGAGGAAGCGGCGATACGGATGGCTAAGTATAAAAGCCAACTCGTCCGCTATCATAACGCGAGGGTGAGGAATACGCAGTACCAGCCGGGAGACCTTGTCCTAAGAAAGAACTCAGTCAGCCGAGCTCATAGCTCCAACAAGCTCGGTCCGAACTGGGAGGGGCCGTACAGGGTCCTTGAGGAGAACCGGGCTGGGTACTGTAAGCTGGCCAAATTAGATGGTGTAAAGGTACCCCGCACTTGGCACTTCTCGAATTTGCGATTGTTTGTAGAATAGATTGGTCCAGGGTATCTTCCTGTGTTCTTTGAAATCTTCGTACCAGTTCATCATTAAATAAATGTTCGATTTTCCAGTTTAAGTCCATTCTCATTATCAATGCCGTTTAACTTTTCACCTCTACACTAGCACACTCAGATAATGCTAAGTGTCCTAGTGGGGGGCTCGGAGAGATCAACGCTCGACCTAGGAGGTCGGCATGATTATCTTTAGAATTTTTACGAAATCGACGCTCGACCCAGGAGGTTGGCATGATTACCTTCAAATTTGACGCTTGACCCAGGAGGTCGGCATGAATGCTAACGGATGGAATGCTCTTCAAATCTGAGAAATCGGCGCTCGGCCCAGGAGGTCGGCGCGATTGTCTTTCCAATTTTGGTGCTCGACCCAGGAGGTCGGTGGCTAAGGGACGAATTCAGATGATGAATCAGTGGAAGGCCTTTGGAGTGTGAGAATTAAAGCTCGACCCAGGAGGTCGGCAGGGTTTAAAACCTTAAAAGTCTGAGAGTCCGATGCTCGGCCCAGGAGGTCGGCAGGACTGGCTTTAGAATTTTACCGCTCGACCCGGGAGGTCGGCGCAGCTTAAAAAGAGCCTTGGGTCCAGTGCTCGGCCCAGGAGGTCGGCACGCCGCTCAGGCTGTTGGAATTTGGTTGTTAGTTTAGCTTGGTCGTCTGATGGGACCCCAGTTTGCTGCCCTTTGGCAAACTGTTTGTTAGCTTATGGTTAGGCGGATGCTCTACCCCAGAGGCCGACACGCTACTCCAGTGAATCAGGACCGACGTTCGATCCAGGAGGTCGGCGTAACTTAAAGCCTAGAGGTGTGGTGTTCGGCCCAAGAGGTCGGCGCGTCACTCCGGTTATTAGAATTCGATTGCTAAATCAGCCTGATGATTTGATGGTTTGGTGTCCCTGACACTTAGTCGTTAGCTTAAAGGGCGATAGATGCTCGACCCAAGAGGTCGGCACGCCGCCTTGGTGGACCAATTTGGAGCTCGCCCCGGGAGGTCTGTGTCCCCTTTTCGGTTACTAGAGTTCGCTGCTAACAAGGAATTGAAAGTCATATCAGATAGCCCCATTCAAACTTCATCTCATATACTCATTCAGACCCTATCTAGTACAAAGCCTACCGAGCTACACAAGGAAGGGGAACCTAACTATGTTTTCATCTTGCAGGCGACCCGCTTGAGGCAGGAGCTGAAGGTACACCTTAAGCATGTTGAGAGGCGTATGGTGAAGGCTATACTTTCATCTTGCTGGTGACCTGCTTGAGGCAGGAGCTGAAGGTACACCTTAACCATGTTGAGAGGTGGAGAAGGCTGTTAAAAAGGATCTGTGGGGATCATGAACTGCGGGGCATGGCCACATCCTTATAAGAGGATGGAAAGGGTTTCTGGAGTGGCCGCTGCCCTAAGCCACTGGCTCCTTCCCGGAAGCCCTGCCAGGAATCTCCTCCTCCTCCAGGGAAAGCTCCGCCAGCTCGGTCCCCACATCGCTCCTGCCCACCAGGTCCTTCAGGGCATGCCCTTTGCAGTACCCGTCGAAGAGCCAGTCCAGCTTCCCCTCGGCTGCGGGGTTGTAGTCCTTGAAGTCAGCCAAGTTGAAGCCGGGCAGGTTGAGGCCCTTCACCTGGTCCAGAGCCAACGTGACGCCGACCTGGAGGATAGACTGGTTGAGGAAGGCCACGTCCTCGGCGACCTGGTCAGAGGAGATGAACTCCCGAACAGCCTTCTTGCGCTCCCGGCTGATGGTGCCGGAGAGTTCAATGGCGTGGTCCTCCCTCAGTTTCGCCACGCCCTTCTTCTCCTGGTCCAACTCGGACCGGGTGGCGGCAAGCTGGACTTGGGCCTCCTCCAGCCACTTCTCGGCCTTGCCCAGTTTGGCCTTAAGGGAGTCCGCCCCCTTAAGGGCCTGGGCAAGTTTCTGCTCGGTATCCCGATGCTTCTTCTGTAACTTCTGCAAATCAGGAGACAGTTCGGAGAAGCGGGTCACCAGGGCAGCACCGGCGGCGTTGGCCTAGGGAAAAGAAAGTAAACATGAGCACTTCATCAAGGGAAAGACCAGGGACCCAAGGGGCCTAAACGGAAAAGGCGCTTACTTGGGCTTGGGCGGTACAGTACACGTCCTGGAGCTCGGACAGGCTGGCCAGTTCCATCCACTTTCTGTCGCGTGGAAGGACTGAGCCCGTCACCAACTCGCGAGCCACCTCGGGGAACTGGACCCGGTCATTGATGGAGAGCTCCCAGGACGGGCAGAAGTGGCTAGGGTCGTGCATGGTGGGGGCTTGCCCCAGCTTCGTGGGGGCCACGTGGCGGAAGTGCCACAAGCTCAGGAGAGCGCTCTCTCCGGCGTGCTCCTCCGCGGAGCCAACCCCCAAGTGGACAGGGCCCCCCGACGTCAGCAGGAGGTGGCGCTATGCTGGAGCAGGCGTAGGCTTCTTTCCGGACTGGGAAGGCTCGTCTTCTCGGCCCCTCTTCTGCCCTGTCGCCTTCTTTTTGCTGGTGACCTGTTTGGAGGGGGACTGGGACTGGGAGGCCTCCTTCTGGGGGGCCGAGCTGCCCCCAGGAGTTGGAGAGTACTCGGAGGCATTCTTTCCCGCCTCTAGCTGCGGGGTGGGGGCGGCCTGTTCGGGTGGCTAGCCCAGCAGCCTGGAAAGCTTGCTCACTGCGGTAAACATAGCCAGGTCAGCCAAAACAGGTCAGTAGGGGAAGAAATATAGTATATATGTAAATACAACGAGCTACAGGGACAGAGTCGGCGTTACAGGCTTCGAGGTCGGTACGGGAGGCCACCACCTCTCCAGGGGACCCGGACAACGTTCCCATCAGCTCGGCCGCAGAGATCTGCTCGGTGGAGAACTTGGCGGCAAAGAGTTTCACCTTGGAGCTCATCAGTTGGCCGAGGGCCTCGGGGTCCAGGTCCTTCGGATAGGGGTCAGAGACGACCTCCCCGACTTTCCACACGTTCGGGGGAAAGCTTGTGGATTTTACAAAGAGAAAGTCCCCCTTCCAATTTTTTATGGAAGAGGGGACCCCATAGAGTAGATCCTGGGTGCCCTTCCCCCCCTCGAACTTGGCTAGCCCCTCGGCGGGAGAAGTAGTACCACCCAGGGAGGGAGAGTTTGAGGATGTAAGAGGCCCGGAAGAGAGAAAGTGAGTAGGGGATGGAACAAATCTGGCAGTAGATCAGGAATCCAATGATGATCCTGATCAAGTTGGGGTGGACTTGGGTGATCCGGAGCCCCCAGTAGCTCAGGATCTCCGCCAAGGCTGGAGGAATGGGGAGCCGGAGCCCAGCGAGCAGCTGCTCCCTGTAAAGGGCTACAAAGCCAGGGGGAGGTCGGCTGGCTCGATCGTTGGGCCCGGCGGCCCGCGGCTCGAAGGCCGGAGGGATGGAAAAAGACCCGGCCAGCTCGGCCACTGCCTCGGGTGAGAGGGTGACCTCCTGCCGGTTGGGGTGACCGTAGTTGAACTCAGAATCATCCCCCTGCTCGGAAGCAGAGGTCCCCTCGGAGGAGTCCCTGTCCTCCCCAGCTCCCCCCTGGGCTCCGCTAGGGGAGTCGTGTGGAGACTTGGGGGAGGGGATAGAAGTGGCTTGCTGCTCGATGAGAGCATCGAACTCGGCCACCTCCTCCAGGAGTCGGGCAGAAGGAGAATTGGCAGATGGAGAGCTCATGATATCAATGGGCTCGAACAAATCAGGAATGAGGAAGTTGGGATTAGAAGCAGAGGAAGAAGAGAGAGGGGGAGGAGAAGATGAAGATGAAGATGAGGACGAAGATGAAGAAGAAATGAGGATTCTGGGGGCTCTACGACGGGTCGGAACTTGGGATGCGGTGGAAGTAACGCCGGAGCGATCCGACATAAAATGCAGAAGGCGGCAAAGGAGGAAAAGAAAACGCGGAGAAAAAGAACTTACTGATGATCGGAGGGGAAAAAGAACTTACTGATGATCGAAGGGGAAAAAGAATTTACTGATGATCGGAGGGGAAAAAGATGGAGGAACCGCCGGAATCTGGGTACTGATGGCCGGAAGTCTTGCAGAGAGAACCTTTGGTAGTGGAGGAAATACGTGAAGAAGGGAAAATGGCAAATAGAGTTTGAGAGAGTCTGAGAATCCCTATTTATTGGGAGCAAAATGGGGGGAAACGGCTGCTTGAATTTGAACCGCCCCATGTGAACGCATTTAAGAGCGGTACGAAAATCGAAGAGACGCGACAACTGAAGGGACGCGGGCGCAGCTTTCCAATGACAGCACTGTACCGGAGGTGACCGCGGCAGTGCGGTACGACGCTGGGCTCCCACGTGGCAAGGATGTAGATCAGGTCTGCCTGGAAGCCCTACCTAATCTAGGGCGCTAGTGCAGAGGCCCCGTCCTGGGCCCACACACGTGGCAGCCCAGGGAGGCCTGAGCTGGGCTTAGACCCCCAGGCCCATGGGAACCGTCTCGCGGCCCCCCGCCGCTAGGGCTCCAGAGAACAATCCCGCATAGGTCGGGATTGCTCCTCCTCAGTGCAGGATTGAGGGTATTCTGGGCAGGTCCCGAAACGTACGGAGGTCGGGCTTCTAAGCAGGTATAAATAATAACGCACACCGGCTGCGCCAGGTACGCTCCCTATTGGACAATTACTCCCGACCGTTTTTACTTCCCGTGGATCTCACTCATCGGAAAACTAATTTGACCGTCAGAGTGCCCTCGGGGACGACCTCGGGGCTCCCCCATTGGATCACTTTTTTGTTCGTTTTTCAGGCTTAGGACGCGCTCTTCTCATCAGCACGTCGAGCTCATCAGGTCAGCTCAGTCCGGGGAAGTTCCGTGCTTCTTCAACAACTATGGAGGAGAACTATATCTAGACAAAGTTGTTTGAAGCCAAGACTTTGAACCAGAATCAACTGAGTGAAATGCCGATGGTCGAAGCAGTTGGAGACTGCATAATTTGCATGGAAGTTTTCGAGTCCGGCAAACAAGTTCCATGTAGTCACGTCTTCCATTCATCTTGTATGGTTCAGTGGCTCTCCGATCACAATTCTTGTCCTCTTTGCCGATCCACAGTTCTCACTGCCACCTAAACATCTTTTCCTGTCACTTCATCATTTGAAAATACACATCCTTTTATTTTTTTTTCCCCTTCGATTTTGCATCAATTAATTATTTCTATAACATTAATCATACTCCGTTGTCATAAATATAGACTTGGAGCTGATTAATCGGACGCTACAATTTGTTATGAATATTCATGCTCCTTTATTAGATATCGATTGGAAGATGCAGACGTCCTTTACTTCATTCTATTCCCCGAGTTTTTCATTTTTCCCCTTTGTTTCTCTTTTTATAAGCAGACATGTAATGCACCGAGACATAGGATCCAAAGCTGCGTTAAAGCATTTGTGTTGTAAAGGTTTAAAGACGTATTTCTTCTCCTTCTGGGGTTAACGAATCTATCCGCTTAGATTAGCTATTTTTTTATTTTTAGGGTGTTTTTGAAATCCTTTTGGGTTTACTGTAGCAGAGTTTTTAGCGTATATTTTGAGATATTTAAGAGTGGTAGAGTTTTTAGAATATATTTTGAAATATTTTTTAAATATTCAAAAAATTTAGACTACTTTTTAAAATATTTTTAAAAAATTAATTTTTAAGAAACTGATGAATCCAAACAGTTCCTTATTCCTGGGTTTTTCTCATTAGTGTTTACGGACACTTTGTTAGCATATCTAAATAATACTTAATCTATTGTATGAATAAAGTAGACACTTGTAGGTATTAACTTCTCTCACATTTATGTGTCTTTTCAATTGATATCCACTCTTCTAACGTGTTCGGTGTGGCGACCGGCCTCCTCTCCCGGGATAGCTCGAGCGGTCCGCTCCCCCTCCTTAGGGTATGGTGACCTTCCTGACTTGTTCAGGGTTCGAGTCCCGCTGTTAACGTGTTCGGTGTGGAGTGTGGCCTCCTCTCTCGGATCGCAGGAGATTAGTCGGGCCCCGTAAGAATTGACTCGGACACCCCTGTGTCGATAAAAAAAAAAAAAAAAAAATTAACACATAAACGCATCGAGTACTTATCCACAAAAGAATTAAATGAGTCCATGCACACTTTTGTGGCACAAAAATGTAGCGTAAATGATGATGAATCAGCTGCACACATTCATTTCCATCGCATGTCGTCACAAAAGTATCATATACGACGATCGGAAGAACGGAAAGTTGTCGCAATCTTTTCACGTGAAAAAAACGACGCCTTCTTTTTGTTCGTTGGCTCAGACTAGAATGGATTTAACTTGACGAGTTACGTGGTCGATTGGAATGGAAACTGGAAAGTTAGGACCAGACAAGACACGTTTGTTTGTAGTCGGACCAGACAATTCAACGATCGAACTCGTTTCAGATTTTTAAAAATTGGGATGAAAGTCTACAATCTAACAATGGAAATACCTAAAAGTTAAGGATAAGCGTTTAAAAGTTAGGGATAAGTTAGGTTGAAAATATTAGTGGTTAGTAAAATTAGATTGAAACATTATTTATACAACAAAATTATTAATGGTTTATTAACGTTTATAACTCTCAAATTAATGGCATCCGGATAAGAGACCTGTTTCGGTGTTATCTTATCTGCAAAATTCCAATTTCTAACCTCAAATTCAAGAGGTAGGTGATACTGTCAGATTTTTTTTTTTTTTTTTATATATAGCGGACTCATCACTTTTTTCGGTGTTCTTAATATTTGCTCTTAGACCATAGAGTTGAAAAAGCCATCGACGAACAAAAGCTTCCGGCAGCATCTGCAAATATGGCGGCACTGAATTGTATAGACCTCTCCGATTCCGACATACAAAAATCTGTTTCTCTCCTCAGACAGGCAGGCACTCCACTCCTCCTTTTCTTTTTATTCCCCCCCCCCCCCCAACACCTGCTATCGTTCGATTTAAGTTTATTTTTGTGCATTCTTTGGTCTATCTGTGGGGTAAATTTACAGTTTTTTCCGATGATGAGTAATTTAGTTTGAAGGTTGAAGAACTAAAGGAGTGAATATATGAGTAGAAAGTGGGACTAATACTTCTTAGCAAGTAATGAATTGTTCAGTTGTTAAGTTAGTATATAGTATTTCCATGCAACGATGTAATAGATACAGCAAGTAACGTAACTCTGCATCTCAATTCTATGATCACTTTTATTGATTAGTGCTGCATTAATTTGTTATTGCAGCTATACATGGATAACCTGTTCTTGCCTGCACAAATACTCTTACAATAATATACACCTTTATCTAAAGCCGTTTCCACTCTCCATATCAGTGCTTACCAATGATTGGCATCATTCTGGGAGTTGAGTTACTTACTCCTAACGATGTTATCGTTTATTTAGGCTTGCTTGGACTCTGGATTTTTTTATGTAGTCAATCATGGTATCAGCCCAGAATTTATGGATGAGGTCTTTTCTCAAAGCAAAAGGTTCTTTAGTCTACCACTTGATGAAAAGATGAAGCTTCTCAGGAATGAAAAAAACCGTGGTTACACTCCTCTTCTAGATCAGCATCTGGATCCTGCCAACCAGATACATGGTTTGTTTTCTCATACCTATTGCGTTTATCCTAATTTTTATATCCGATGGTTGTTAATACCAGAATATAAGGACAGGTGTAGCCAATGCATTATACAAGTGAATAGTTGGAGTTCATTCTCTTGTCGCTTTAGAGTATTTTCATTTTCAGCTACACTTTCCGGCCTTACATGTTGACTATATCAACTCCTGGTTGTGGCTATATTTGCATTGCTATCAAATGTCACTTATCAGGCCTCTTTTATGTTGTTTATATGCTCCTTTTCTTTCTGCATCCTCTGTTCTCTTATGTGATGTTTGTACATGCTACTTACCAGAATGAGCAGCAGAACTAAGTTCGTGTTTTTATTTGAGCTAAGCATTTCTGCGCCCTGATGTTCTTGTAGGAGATTATAAAGAAGGATATTCCATTGGTGTGGAAGTACCAGAAGATGATCCTCAAGCCGAAAAACCACTTCATGGACCAAACTTGTGGCCTACAGCAGGTAACTTTGCTACGCAATTATTGTTACATGTTGAACATCAATCTTGCTTCATAAATCTTGCAAATCTTTTGGTTAAAAGTGGAATTTTTTTTTCCGTAAAGATATTTTGCCTGGATGGAGAGAAACTATGGAGAGATACCACCGCGAAGCACTGTAAGTATTGAGATGCCTATCATGTAACAGAAAAAACTATCTATTTTTCTTGCATGTGGTTGTACTCCTCGGTGCTGCAGAAGTAACTTAATGTCAAGTACTGACCTGAATCATCTTTGCTGTTGTATGAGTAAGCAGCAGATCAATTTAGTTAATCATATTGATTAATCATCTTTGCGTGCAAGGGTATATTTTTTTCTTAACCAATTTGCAGTTCCATCACCTTAACAACATTTGATGTGTTAAATTCTGATGAAATTGGTTGTTGGGCCACTTAGATTGTAAATTGCTGGCCATCCGGTTAAATTACTTATTTCGATGTCACTGATGCATAAGATGTTATATCTCTGCTCCCATGCGGTTGTATATTTACAAAATCAGATAAATCATTATTTCTTTTAGCGGAACAGTCATTATTGATGAATATGTGTCATCAAATCGTGGTGAATAAGTCCAAATACATAGCTTTTGTATTTTCTGTCATTTCTAATACATTAATTGATTAGACTTAGACACAATCTTTTGACTCGCCTATGATGTCTTTAAGCACTTGCTTGAATCTACACATTCACTGTTAATTCTTCCTAGTTTGAAGAATGGAATTCTGTGTTTAATTATCAGGTAATTAAACAATGATCACCACATTTCTCAAGCGAGAACCTATCATTTTGTTCATCATTTGACCATTGAAATATTGGTGCTTTTCATTTTGGAAAGGCTTATCTTGTTCCAAGGTACAATACTAGTCAATGATGTTGAAATGAAACTGAAGTCATTGTCTGGTTCTGCATCTTTTCTATTGCCAAATTTGAAAGGTTCTTGATTATTATCTTGTGATGTACTTTCAGCAGTTCTTTCCAAATCTTCCTACATTTAGCTCTACATCTTGCAGACTGCTTTTACAGTTTGTTTGATACTGACATCCTCTCTATCTTTATTCTTGCGTTCAGTGAGGTTGCAAGGGCAGTTGCTAGAATTATAGCCCTAGCACTTGACCTGGATGGAAACTTTTTTGATCAATCAGAAATGCTAGGCAATCCTATTGCAACTTTGCGGCTGCTACATTATGAAGGTCAGGTTGTGGACAGTTTCCTAAAGAAGGCTGTATTTATAAGCTGACATGAGCTTGATTAATTTCAGGTAAAATCTCTGAACCAGAGAGAGGAATATATGGTGCAGGTGCCCACAGTGACTTTGGCTTGCTTACCTTGTTAGCCACAGATGATGTCACTGGTCTTCAGGTATACACAAACGTTGGAATTAGATTGCTTAGGAATGATCCCATAATTATTCTTGAGTGGGACCATGAACCTGCTGTTCCATTGCAGATATGCAAGGACAAGCATGTTGAGCCTCAGATTTGGGAATACGTGTCACCAGTAAAAGGGTAAGGCCTTTTTCTCTCAACGATCAGTTTCTCTTAAGTAGAAACGAATTTTCTGTTCCTGATTTCTTGTTTGGTGTGTTTGGACATTTCATCATACATATATTCAAAAAAAATTAAAAAATGATATTATGCTGTCACTCCATAGATCATAAAGTCTTCAGCTCATGAATTAGTATAGGTCATTAACCTAAAGAACTTTCTTATGGTTATGCTCTTGGCATTCTGCCATTCTTATTTTTATTTGAGGACTTCTTGTTAAATTATTGTTGCAGCATAACTGTTATAGATTAGTCCCAATGATAAGTATCATGCTGCATTCTATGATGGCTGCAAATAAATAGTTGATGCACGATATGCAGAGCATTTATTGTGAATCTTGGAGATTTACTGGAGCGCTGGAGCAATTGTTCTTTTAGGTAATTATGAGTTTCTACTAAGCACGGTAATCCTTTTTTCCCCCTCCTGAAAAAATGAGAATGGATCTTGAGCTATTGCAACTGTTAGTTCTCATTTTTCTTATCTGTGTTTTAACACAAATCATGCACCAATAATTGAATGTCTAACACAGACAAGGAGTTCCCATATTTTACCAGTCTTTTCTAGAAGCATTCAGTTTTTAATTAGACAGCTGTTTCAGTCATGGAGCTCTCATGTTCTAGCACACATTGAACCTAATTATCTTTATGGTGGTTTCGGTGTAAGAAAAACAATCACTGATGTCTGAAGTTACAAACTCTTCGTAAAAGCAGTCATCCATATTCACTGGTTGGGTTATGAAGTTTCATAATTCAGGAAACCTGAAAATTTATAGTTGAGGGCCTGGAATTTATGGTTTCTTGGAGATAAAATAATTGAATATCTAATTTACTGAACTTTCATCTCCGTGATGTTGAAATTGTTCTGTTGTGGGGATCATTTTCAGGTCAACACTACATCGAGTCTTGGTTAGCGGTCAAGAAAGATATTCTGTAAGGCTTTCTGAACCTCCTTATGTTCTGCAACAGCAATGTTTTGTTGGAATGAGATCCTCATCTTAAACAGTGTGTGCGTCAAATATATTAGCACATGGAAAGTTTGAAACGTAGTTCTAAATAGTTAAATCTTTCTCAAGCCATAGCTTTACAGATACAGTGGACATTACAAGCTCAGCTGATTTCTCCATGAGAAATTTAGTTCTGTAAGCAGCGATCAGTGCCTTGCTAATTTCTTCTCTCTGTGATGGTGGGCAGATTGCTTTCTTCGTGTTTCCGAGTTTCAATTGTGTTGTCAAATGCCTGCCAGCCTGCCACTCAGAGGAGAATCCTCCGAAGTATGTATTGCATTTAGATACATGATATGGGATTTTGTAGGTCATTATTATCTTCTTTTAGTTGTTTTGGCCAGAAGAGATCTGCTATTGGTTGCAATGTTCACGTACGTAAAAGGTTTGGTCGTTAATTCTCAATTACAAGTTTTGTCTTTTTTTCGTCAAAATTCGCTCTTGGAACCGGTAATAGTAGATGCCAAGCTGTTTAGTTAGTAAATTTAGTTTGACCTCTAACATCCCACCCAAGGTGGATCAGCAGAAAACTTTTGTATGGTTTGGCCAGATGTAATGGTCTTATTGTGTCATTGATTTATTGTATCTGTATTCAGGTTCCCACCCGTCACATGTGGAGCTTACTTGATGCAGAGATATGAAGATACGTATGGTGATCAGAGCTCCTAGGATAGTTCGACCCTTGATTGGCAAGGCCTCAGTTGTTTCATGTAACGGATGGTAGATAAACATTCTATCAGTTGGTTTCCACTTTTTCACTCTTTTTTTTTTTTTTTGCGGGTGGCAGGCTCCGTTTTTTTCTTTTTTTTTTTTGGTGGTAAAAGTAGAAGTTTATTTTAGAAAGTATCTAAGTGTATTTATTGACATAATAAGTTAAATATAATCTATATCTATATGTATTGCAGAAGGAGTTTTTAGTAGAGACCCTCTCAATGACTTTCAAACTTCTTATTCTTTTTTCTAGATTTTTGTAATTATTTTAATACATAAAAAGTAATGAGTTATAATCAATCCTATCACCAATCAAATTTAAAATTTAAAACATTCTCACTATCTACTTCATAAATCGTTTATAGTTTGTTATTTATACTTTAAATTCTTTTTACTCCTTAATTAAAGACAAATGTTCATTTGTATGCTATTTGAATACAATGTTACATTTTTATAATTAAGAAATATTTGTTACCACACTAACTCTATAACCAACCCTACAAATGAACTTTGCAAATTACAATTACGTTTTTAAAAAATCACAAATGTGCAATTAAACGTGAAGTTGAGGGGGTAAAGTGCAGCTAAATGTAAAGTTAAAGGGTTTACTATATTTAATTCTAAAAAAAATCCCAAGAACGTAACAAGTAGTGGGTTATAGATTTTTGTATTTATTTTAATACATAAAAAGTAGTGGGTTACAACCAACCCTTTTACCAGTCAAATTTAAAATTTAAAACTTTCTCATAATCTACTTCATAAACCGTTTATAGTTTGTTATTTATACTTTAAATCCTTTTTACTCCTTAATTAAAGACAAATACTCATTCATATGCTATTTTAATATAATTTTAATTCGCAAGCATACAACACGATCAAGAAACAGCAGAACCAATTAGGACTAGATTTTGACTCAAAAAAAAATCAGACCTAGATGGTACTGGCACGTTGCCGTAACTTGCGATGCCAATTAGGACTATTTAGTGCTTTTTTTTTTGCAAGGAGTTAGGACACTGTAAAACTTATTTAAACAAACTTTACATCATCAGTAATTTGAGTATCAAGTTATTGAATATATTACAAATCCTATAATATCAGTCTGCTACAAAAAAATAATATTTTACTAACATGTGGTATTTGCGTACGAAATTTCAGAGGCAAAGCGAATGTTTTTACTTATACTCTATATAATTTGAATAGTTTTTTAGCGAATATAACTAATGTTTTGAAAATCGGACAGGATCGGCCGGTTCGATCGGTTGAACCGCGAACCGACCATGGCATCGGTCCGGTTCTATGTCATAGTTGACTTTGTCAAGAAACCGGTCAAAACCTAGTCGAACCGTGAAAATCGCCGAACTGGATTGAATCGGTGGTTTTCGGTTTTCAACTCTCCCCCCCCCCCTTTTTTTTAAAGTTTTGCAAAATGCAACTATCAAGATTCAAACTCAAGACCTTTGTAATAGAAGACCAATGTATTAACTATTGCACCATCACATCTTATTAGTTTTTTTTTTATAACTTATTTATATAAAACAAACACTCATATTTCTTTTTTTCATTTTTTTAACAAAATTTCATCATCTCATGGCTCTTTCTTTTTAATTTTCAACTCTCTCTCTCTATTCTCTTTTCTTTTGTTACTCCCTTTTTAATCAAACCTCTTTATTTTTAATTTATTGATGTTTTCTTCCATCTTTTAATTTTGTTTTTGTCCATTAAATTGAAAAAAGTTAAAAAAGATTTATTTTTCTTTAACTCAAATTATTTAATGACACAACCAGTCACTTTTATCTCATTTTTTGTTTCTTATCAAGTTTACATTTCTATTTTTTATTCTCTTGACTTCTTTCGAACTCCAAATTTTCTTTTTTAAATTGCAATCTTTAAATCCCAAAACGTAAATTAAAATTTAAGTTCACAATGTCTAAATTCTCATGGACGTGAATTTTGTATAATTTCAAAATATTGTGATATTTTTGGGTTGGATTTAGATATAATTGAAATTGAAATAAAATTTATTTGTTTTAACTTATAATTTTAAAAATTTATTTTTAAAAATCCAAGTTATTAAAAAATAGTAAACTTTTCATCATATAAAGTATTAAATTAGTCCATTACATGTCTTATTTTGTGCATATATATATTTATATAAATTATTTTTTACAAAATTCATTAAATCGGGGTTAAACCGATCCGACCGGTTGAATCTCGACCCTTTCACTTCACCGGTTCAATTAACGGCCCGATTTTTAAAACATTGAATATAACCATACTATGCAGGACCATCACTTTGTACAATTGGAGCTAGCAAATTGTATATCAATCACAATTTAGATTTTGCTCGATACATGCGCAATTGGTGAATTTCATCAGTAACACTACATCAAACTTTTAATGTTGTTTCATACTCTTATCAACATATATTTCAAAAACTTGTAGGTTAGAAAATGATATATGTGCACGAAAGTTAGTTACGTGGTTGAGGTCAAGCAATTTTACAATATCACAAGCATTGTTGATAGCAAATTCAAAGAGAATATGGATATCCGAATATACAATCATGCGTACGGTAAATTTACTCTATTTAATTTAATTACTGTACAAATTTTTTAAATTTATAATCATAACCTATACCTTCTTTCATTCTTACTAGGTTAAATATTTTCGAATACTTGTTTACATTCAGAGCATTAACATAGAAAACATGTTCTATGAGCTATGCAAAAATTGTGGATAACCATGTGAAGGTCGTTTTTCAAAAATAGTGTGTATGCATTGTAATGATGTGGTTAACACTGTTGTTAGGTAATTAATTTCATGTACCTTTAATTTCAACAAATTTTTCTGTATTGTATATAACATGTTATTTATCAAACAGGTATAATGTTAACATACAAATCAAAGATTCCAGTGGTAACATGCATCTTAATCTACAGAAAAGACATGCACGATTCATATTTGATTTTAATGCTTTTTATCTCAGAGAATTACAAAGGAAGGTAAATTTCTTGATATATGTTTATTTTTTATAATGCTATTTATAAACTATGTAAAAAAAATACACTAATTTTGAATTTCGCACGTACTTAATTCTCAGGACAATGGTGATAGGTTGTTCAACCAACGAATGAATTCATACAAAGATCGTGCATTTTCATTTGTAGTACGCATTCCACAAAATTCAACAGAATTAATAAAATCACCAATTTTGGCTTTCGTACTAAAAGTTGATTGGTGTGAAGAGTGTTCGCACCTTCATGCAAGATTATCAAATCGAATGCATAATATTTGTAAGTATTTTATTTTAACAACATTTAATTACATTCATTTTTATTCATATATTATTCATTTTCTAATATAAATTTCTATTATTTTTTCAGAATCTATCTTCCGAAAAAAGGTAATTTTTGAATAATATACACATTATATCATATTTCAAACTATTGTTAGACAAATATCTATATCTATATGTATTCAGGAAGGGATTTTTAGCAGAAACCCTCTGAATGCCTTCTAAACTTCTCATTTTTTTTTTAGATTTTTGTATTTATTTTAATACATAAAAAGTAGTGGGTTATAACCCACCTTATCACCAATCAATTTTAAATTTAAAATATTCCCACTATCTCTTAACTCACCCTACAACCACTCTTACAAATCCTCTAATCATCATCCCACGTTTCCTCCACATTTCCTCTCACATTTTTCACTCCAATTAAGAGTCCACAGTCCTCCAATTTAAGAATTCCAACACAATTAAAATTTCTCCAAACATAGCATCCGCCTTCAATTTTCAAGAATCTATTATCTCTTTCATCTTTCTTGTGGTGTCAATCTTAGTCTTTAACTTAATTTCACCATGGAATATGTCTGCCTACAAGCATTTCAACAACTAAATTTCAAACTCGCAAAATTGCAAAGGAGGAAACATTTGCTTAGAAAACGAAACGTATACCGCAACGATTTCACACACCAGTTGGAAAAGCTTCAACAAATTTGCGCTGACGAAAGAGAAATCTCAAATCAAATTCGAAGGACAAAATCTAGGCTGCACCGATTGAAGCGTCTTTCGCATCAAATTAAAAATACCGGTACCGTATATTCTTTAAATATTGGCATTTCCATTGTAATTTCAAATATTATTCATAATACTGTAATATTTTTTATTATTTTTGATTATTTCCAATACTAAAATATGTCTATAATTTTTTTTCAACTCTTTTACTGATCGACTTAATTAACTCGATCATATAATTCCCCCACCCTCTCTCTTAGTTTCTTCTTTGTTTTTGGTTCTCTATTGATTTTGTAAATGTATTTTTTTTTTGTGAGCAGTTATGGAAGAGATTATGTGTAGAGACTTCAACGGAAATCAACCTTCTTGCGGAGAACTGGAAATATATTCTTGTCGGCTTAATTTTCCAGGTCGGTCCCCTTTGCCCCTCATTTTTGTCATGTTTTGCTTTTCTTTTAAGGTGATTTGGTCTTTTACTTTCTTTATTTTTTTCTCCTTTTATTTTCTGGGCTGGCGGATGGTTTTGATTGCATACATGATCAATGCTTTATTTGTAATAACCTGAAGAAGTAATTAACTTAAATCTTGAAAGGGCTTTAGTGCTATGCCTTGATTGATAAGGTATTGCTTGCTTATATAATTGCGGATTGTATTATTATTGTTCGATTACAATACAATTGTATTACATTCTATTGATGCTATTTCTAAACAACTTAGCAATTTTATACATTAGCAATTTATTTTATTTTATAGATTAGCAATTACTACATGTACCAAAATATATTCATATAGGGCTTACTTCATTAACTATGGGTCCTAACACCAATTCTATTGGTATGTAAATTTTCATTTGATTACAACACCATTGTATTAAATTCTATTGATGCTATTTCTATATTAACTATTGTATTTTTTGGGTTAACAATTCTCATACAATGTATCACTCATTACACATAAAGTAAATACAAAAACTATTTCTATTTAATTTAATATATATTTTATTTCTAGATCAAAGAAATGAAAATTCTACCTCTCCTCAAGTTCGGCAGCCACCCATATTTGTTCATCATTTTATTTTTTATTTTTTTTCAATAATATCACTACCGTGCATAGCACGGGTATTTCCACTAGTTATATTTTAATTGTGTTGGTACAATTTTTTAACCTTTTTTAATTCACCCTTTTATTTTCATTTTTTCAATAATGTCAACACCGTACGTAGCACGGGTATTCAAACTAGTCTATATCTATATCTATATGTATTGAGGAAGGGATTTTTAGCAGAAACCCTCTCAATGCCTTCTAAATTTCTTATTCTTTTTTCTAGATTTTTGTATTTATTTTAATACATAAAAAATAGTGGGTTATAACCCACCTTATCACCAATCAATATTCTCACTATCTCACTCCCACTATCCCACTATCTTACTCCCACTATCCCACTATCTTAACTCATCCTACAACCGCTCCTACAAATTCTCTAATCATCATCCCACGTTTTCCCCTACATTTTCTCCCACGTTTCCCACTCCAATTAAGAGTCCACTCCAATTATTTAATATATTATAATTTTTCACTCAAAATTTGTAGGGAACCCATCTAAAGTTTCCTCACCATGGAATATGTTCGCCTAAAAACATTTGCAAAGGAGTAAACATTTGCTTAGAAAACGAAATATACATCGCAACGATTCTACACACCAATTGGAAAAGCTTTAACAAGTTTGCGCTGACGAAAGAGAAATCTCAAATCAAATCCGAAGGACAAAATCCAGGCTACACCGATTAAAACGTCGTCGCATCAAATCAAAAATTCCGGTACCGTATTTTCTTTAAATATTATTCCCAATACTGAAATTTTTTTTTATTATTTTTGATTATTTCCAATAATATAATATGTCTATAATTTTTTCCAACCCTTTTACTGATCGACTTAATTAACTTATCGAGTTAATTCCCTCACCCTCTCTCTCAGTTTCTTATTTGTTTTTGGTTCTCTATTGATTTTGTTTCTTTTGTGAGCAGTAGTGGAAGATATTATGTGCAGAGACTCCAGCAGAAATCAACCTTCTTGTGGAGAACTGGAAGTATATTCTTGCCAGCTTAATTTTCTAGGTCAGTCCCCTCTGCCTTTTAAGTATGTTTTGCTTTTGCTTTGCTTTTTGTCATGAATGATATTGCATTGATTTTCTGATCATCCATTATTTCTGCAAATTTTTCACAAAATCCTATGAACGGTTGTTTGCTTATTGTAACACTGTAAAGCAAAGATACTCAAGCATTGTGGTTTAGAAAACAAGATCTCCTCCCTTAATTCTGTAACAAAGGCGGAATTTTGATTTTAAGGCTTTACCCAGAATTGTGGTTTACAAAAAAATTCTGTGAAGCGATTCAACTCCTTGGACTGCCTTAACAAAGTTAAGGCTTACCATGTTCAGCAATACCTTAATTCTGATAAGGTATTGCTTGCTTATATAATTGCGGATGGTATAGGGCACATGTAGGACCAACAAAATGAATGATCACATGATATACACATTCTATTATATTTCAAACTATTGTTAAACAGATATTATATTTTAATTTTATTGATACAATTTTTTCACCTTTATTTGTTTACTATTTTATTTTTTTTTCCAATAATGTCAGTACCGGTATTTTCACTAGTTTGAATGTACTCATGAATACCATAAAATACCCTGTGAACAACTAAATACTTCTACGACTATCAAAAAAAAAATGCACGAACTAAACGAAAATGACGACTCACTTGCGGATACACTTCTCCGAGGCCTAGGCCAATCAGCCATGTTGTCCTTCCTCCTGGATTTATTTGTCCTAACCCATGAACCATGTTATCCAAAATGCAAGTTTGGAGGAGCAAAAAGAAAGCCCTTCCCTTCTCCAAGTACGGACTACAGAATAAATGAAAATACCTGTTCCGCCCGGCATTTTTGCTTGTCCCAGTACCATATCAACCACGTTATGCAAAATGCAAGTTCTGCAGTGTCAAAAGAAATCCCTTCCCTTTTTCCCTGCATTTTTTTCTAACTAGAAGTTACGTAGTATTTCTGTGCGTTGCACTTCTGGATCTCCTCAACTAGTTGCTCCCGGGCAAAACAAAAACAAAAAAAAAATCTCCCGCACTCGTTCAGGAGCAACCAAACTCTAGAAAATATTTTATTGATCTCACAACGGCAAGGAGAAACATGCTTATTGCGAGATAAATTGTAGAAACACAGACCAGTGCAAGCGTCATATTTTTACAACAAATAAGCTGATTACGTGGCAGAGCGTACAGACACATTCCGTCGCAACTTATTAGAGACCACTGTAATACCCGAGTCCTCCATCATAAGACAAACCATCGGATGAAGGCACACCAGCAGCAAGGAAAAACTGAGAAATCACCGGTAACTTCGGTAGTTTGGAGTGTACATGCAGCTTTCAGCGAATTAGGTTGAAAATATTAGTGTTTAGTAAAATTAGATTGAAAGATTATTTATATAACAAAACTATTAATGGTTTATTAACGTTTATAACTCTCAAATTAATGGCATCGATAATCTTCATACTATCCGGATAAGAGAACTGTTTTGGTGTTATTTTATCTGCAAAATTCAATTTCTAACCTCAAAGTCAAGAGGTCGGTGATACTGTCAGAATTTTATTTTATATATATATATATATAGCGGTCTCATCACTTTTTTCGGTGTTATTTGCTCTTTAGACCATAGAGTTGAAAAAGCCATGAAATTTAGAGTTAAATAATGTGGCAATCTAGTAGAAACCTGTGCTACTGTAAACAATGAAGATGCTTTAATCCTACGCTAATCAACGTCCGTGAAGAATGCAAATATATTTTTATATTTTTTCCAGAATAGTTTGATCCTATGTTGCCGTAAAAGTATGAAGATGTTCCTAGAGACATGAGAAGTAAGCCCAACTCACAACCCAATTGAAAATGCGTTTTAAGATTACCGGAATCGGTTTCCAATGAAGTCCGATTTTGTGCCCATTTCCAAGAAATCCTTAGTTCAGTTAAAAACTCAAATCAAGACTGACAAAATGACCCGCTCTAGAGATAGGGCAGGACCGTCGTGAGAACGATCGTCCTGAACAGTTCACGGCCAAAATTTGATTCAAAAAAAATTGTACGATCTAGATCACTTATTGTACTTCGTTTTTAACAACGTGTGTAGGGCTCATCAAAATTTGTTCTAAAATTATGTGTTGTGCAAATAAAGTTATGCCGCTTGCAAATAAAATTATGCGATGCTAGTAACGATTGTAGGTACCGTTCCTGCCCGTGGTCCACCCACTCTGGCTTTTTTTATCCAACTTCCCAAGAAGACTTCTTCTTCAAAAGCTTCTCCCTTCTCCTTTGTAAACCCTGCAACTTGCTGACATTCCCTAACTTAATCGAGGAAAACCAAAAGAAGAATATTAACCATGAATTTCGACGAACGAAAGCTTCCGGCAGCATCTGCAAATATGGCGGCACTGAATTGTATAGACCTCTCCGATTCCGACATACAAAAATCTGTTTCTCTCCTCAGACAGGCAGGCACTCCACTCCTCCTTTTCTTTTTATTCCCCCCCACAACACCTGCTATCATCAAATCCAATGGAAGGAATGTTTGATCTGGAGATGGCTCTGTCCATGACAACTATGGAGGAGAACTATATCCAGACAAAGTTGTTTGAAGCCAAGACTTTGAACCAGAATCAACTAAGTGAAATGCCGATGGTGGAAGCGGTTGGAGACTGCATAATTTGCATGGAAGATTTCGAGTCCGGCGTTGGGGGTAAACAAGTTCCATGTGGGCACGTCTTCCATTCATCTTGTATAGCTCAGTGGCTCTCCGATCACAATTCTTGTCCTCTTTGCCGATCCACAGTTCTTATTGCCACCTAAACATCATCTTCTCTCACTTCATCATTTGAAAATACACATTCTTTTATTTTTTTTCTTTCCCCTTCGATTTTGCATCAATTAATTATTTCTGTAACATGAATCATGCTCCGTTGTCATAAATATAGACTTGGAGCTGATTAATAGGACGTTACAATTTGTTATGAATATTCATGCTCCTTTATTAGATATGGAATGGAAGATGCAGACGTCCTTTACTTCCTTCTATTCCTCGAGTTTTTCTTTTTCCCCTTTGTTTCTCTTTTCATAAGCAGATATGCAATGCACTGAGACATAGGATCCAAAGCTGCGTTAAAGCATTTGTGTTGTAATAGTTTAAAGACGGATTTGTACGTTCTCCTTCTTGGGTTAACGATTCTATCCGTTTGGATTACCTATTTTTTATTTTTAGCGTGTTTTTGAAATTCTTTTGGGTTTACTGTAACAGAATTTTTAAAGTATATTTTCAAATATCTAAGAATAGTAGAGTTTTTAGAATATATTTTGAAATATTTTTTAAATATTTAAAAAAATTTAGACTACTTTTTAGAATATTTTTAAAAATTTTATAGTATTTAAAAAATTAATTTTTAAAAAACTGATGAATCCAAACAGTTCCTTATTCTTGGGTTTTTCTCGTAAGTGTCTACAGACACTTTGTTAGCATATCTAAATAATACTTAATCGCATTTATGTGTCTTTTCAATTGATCTCCCACTCTTCTTTCGCATCGGGTACTTGCCTTCAAAAGAATTAAATGAGCCCATGCACACTTTTGTGGCACAAAAATGTAGCGTAAATGACGATGAATCAGCTCCACACATTCATTTCCATCGCAAGTCGTCAAACAAAGTATCATATACGACGATCGGAAGAACGGAAAGTTGTCGCAATCTTTTCACGTGAAAAAAACGACGCCTTCTTTTTGTTCGTTGGCTCGGACTAGAATGGAATACGTGGTCGATTGGAATGGAAACTGGAAAGTTAGGACCAGACAAGACACGTTTGTTTGTAGTCGGACCAGACAATTCAATGATCGAACTCGTTTCAGATTTTTAAAAATTGGGATGAAAGTCTACAATCTAACAATGGAAATACCTAAAAGTTAAGGATAAGCGTTTAAAAGTTAGGGATAAGTTAGGTTGAAAATATTAGTGGTTGGTAAAATAATGGCATCCGGATAACAAAACTATTAATGGTTTATTAACGTTTATAACTCTCAAATTAATGGCATCATAATCTTCATATTATCCGGATAAGAGACCTGTTTCGGTGTTATCTTATCTGCAAAATTCCAATTTATACTGTCAGATTTTTTTTTTATATGTATAGCGGTTCTCATCACTTTTTTCGGTGTTCTTAATATTTGCTCTTAAACCATAGAGTTGAAAAAGCCATTGACGAACAAAAGCTTCCGGCTGCATCTGCAAATATGGCGGCACTGAATTGTATAGACCTCTCCAATTCCGACATACAAAAATCTGTCTCTCTCCTCAGACAGGCAGGCACTCCACTCCTCCTTTTCTTTTTATTCCCCCCCACAACACCTGCTATCGTTCGATTTAAGTTTATTTTTGTGCATTCTTTGGTCTATGTGTGGGGTAAATTTACAGTTTTTTCCGATGATGAGTAATTTAGTTTGAAGGTTGAAGAACTAAAGGAGTGAATATATGAGTAGAAAGTGGGACTAATACTTCTTAGCAAGTAATGAATTGCTCAGTTGTTAAGTTAGTATATAGTATTTCCATGCAACGATGCAATAGATACAGTAAGTAACGTAACGTAACTCTGCATCTCAATTCTATGATCACTTTTATTGATTAGTGCTGCATTAATTTGTTATTGCAGCTATACATGGATAACCTGTTCTTGCCTGCACAAATACTCTTACAATAATGTACACCTTTATCTAAAGCCGTTTCCATTCTCCATATCAGTGCTTACCAATGATTGGCATCATTCTGGGAGTTGAGTTACTTACTCCTAATGATGTTATCGTTTATTTAGGCTTGCTCGGACTCTGGATTTTTTTATGTAGTCAATCATGGTATCAGCCCAGAATTTATGGATGAGGTCTTTTCTCAAAGCAAAAGGTTCTTTAGTCTACCACTTGATGAAAAGATGAAGCTTCTCAGGAATGAAAAAAACCGTGGTTACACTCCTCTTCTAGATCAGCATCTGGATCCTGTCAACCAGATACATGGTTTGTTTTCCCATAACTATTGTGTTTATCCTAATTTTTATATCCGATGGTTGTTTATACCAGAATATAAGGACAGGTGTAGCCAATGCATTATACAAGTGAATAGTTGGAGTTCATTCTCTTGTCGCTTTAGAGTATTTTCATTTTCAGCTACACTTTCCGGCCTTACATGTTGACTATATCAACTCCTGGTTGTGGCTATATTTGCATTGCTATCAAATGTCACTTATCAGGCCTCTTTTATGTTGTTTATATGCTCCTTTTCTTTCTGCATCCTCTGTGATGTTTGTACATGCCACTTACCAGAATGAGCAGCAGAACTAAGTTCGTGTTTTTATTTGGGAAAAATACCGGTTTTCGTCCCCAAACTTTGGACACAAGACACATTTCGTCCCTCATCTTTCGGGCATGACACATCTGGTGTCTGAATTAAGAATTTTAGACCAAATGTTATCCTCAAACGGCAATTTATCCACCATTTAACGAAACCGGTCACGTGAGATTCACGTACCGTTAAAGCTCCTGTCCGAAAGAACCCAGGTGGAAAAGGACGTTGTCTCCACTTTACCTTTTTTGAAGCAGACATCATATTTTGGTGTGGTCACTTTTTTGTTTGTTGTCCTCAGAATTAGTGCTACGATGTGAACACATGGTTTTGGTACTTTATTAATGGAAATTGTCTGGTGAAAAAATTTGGGGATAATTTCAGAAACCTCCCCTGAGGTTTCTGACAATTTCACTGACCTCCCCTGAGGTTTCCACAATTACACTAACCTCCCTTGAGGTTTCTGATTTTGTAACAAAATCAGCCCATGACCACAAAAGTAAACATAAAAAAGTGTTTTCAGGAAAGAGAGGAAATTTTGTTCCCATAAATGCCCTTAAGGTAGGTGTACAAGTTATATTAGTGAATTAATGAAAACTAATAAAAATCAGAAATAAATAAGAAAAAGTGAGGGGATGGGTATGGGAATCATAAAATTTTACTTATGGATATAAACAATTGGGTAACGCAACCGACCCAATTAACCCATCTACCACCACTCAGGTCATTTCACAAATACATTCATCAGACAAAGCTTTCCTCTTGTCACAAAAATTCAAAGCAATGTGGTACATGTTCACAAGCAAGCAGGTCAAAATCCCGCCTGCATAATAACGTTGAAACCCGCAAGCAAGATTCTGTGTTTTTTCTATTTCAAGGTTAGCTCGCATGCGGGTTAATGTTATATTTGAGCGCGAGAAGAAAAAATTGGTAATTAGGCTCTTTGGGCATTATAAGTAAATATTTAAATTAATGGCAGTTTTATTACACCAATATTATTGTATTATCATTATTATGATTATTGTATTATTTCTTAGGCAAATATAACATTTAATTATTTAAATTTGATTTTATTTTTACAATTTATAAAATTTTTATCACTTATATAATATTTTTAAAACCCTAATACATCTAAATTTGATTTTATTTTTCAAATTTATAAGATTTTTATTTAAAAAAATGGGATACGGATAAGATATCCGGTTGGTTCGATTTGCATAGGTGCATATGAGAATATCCGAATACTCTTTAAACCCGCATGCGGGTTTAAGGAGATTATGGCAACTCTCTGACACACTAGTTACCCGTCCAACTTGTGTGTATTAAAATATATTTAAATATTATATTTCATATTTTTGTTATTTAGAGTTTAACAAAACATTAATATTGGGTAGATTTGAGGGATATGCATAATTTTGCATATTTGTAGGAATATTAGAAAATGGAAAATTTGGGTAAATTCCCAAATTTTGGAGGTAAGGTGTAATCCAAGAACTAAAACAGTCGTTTATAAAACCTTAACAATGCTGTTTAATGACGATGACGATGACGACTCAAGATTTCTAGATCTCATTTTAGGGAAATACAGCCACAATGCTGGGTGTTGCTTTATGCAAGTTTCTACTTTATTTCTTGGCAGAATTTGATTTGGAAGAGGGGATTTGCTCTCGGCAGAATTTTCAGATGGAGCTTGAGCTTAGGCTTGGAAATTTGCAGAGGAAGTCGTTGAAGTGAAAGGAAAAGGGAAAGTGAAAGGCAAGGGAAAGGGGAAAGTGAACTTGTAGAGAGAGAGTGAGCTCAGATTCGGTTTTGGACAAGGAAAGTGGAGACAACGTCCTTTTCCACCTGGGTTCTTTCGGACAGAAGCTTTAACGGTACGTGAATCTCACGTGACCGGTTTCGTTAAATGGTGGATAAATTGCCGTTTGAGGATAACATTTGGTCTAAAATTCTTAATTCAGACACCAGATGTGTCATGCCCGAAAGATGAGGGACGAAATGTGTCTTGTGTCCAAAGTTTGGGGACGAAAACCGGTATTTTTCCTTTTTATTTGAGCTAAGCATTTCTGCGCCCTGATGTTCTTGTAGGAGATTATAAAGAAGGATATTACATTGGTGTGGAAGTACCAGAAGATGATCCTCAAGCCGAAAAACCATTTCATGGACCAAACTTGTGGCCTACAGCAGGTAACTTTGCTACGCAATTATTGTTACATGTTGAACATCAATCTTGCTTCATAAATGTTGCAAATCTTTTGGTTAAAAGCCGAATGTTACAAATCTTGCATGGATGGAGAGAAATCTTTTGCAAATGTTACATGTTGAATTTTTTTTTTCTGTAAAGATATTTTGCCTGGATGGAGAGAAACTATGGAGAGATACCACCGCGAAGCACTGTAAGTATTGAGATGCCTATCATTATCAGAAAAACTATCTATTTTTCTTGCATGTGGTTGTACTCATCGGTGCTGCAGAAGTAACTTAATGTCAAGTACTGACCTGAATCATCTTTGCTGTTGTATGAGTAAGCAGCAGATCAATTTAGTTAATCATATTGATTAATCATCTTTGCGTGCAAGGGTATATTTTTTTCTTAACCAATTTGCAGTTCCATCACCTTAACAACATTTGATGTGTTAAATTCTGATGAAATTGGTTGTTGGGCCACTTAGATTGTAAATTGCTGGCCATCCGGTTAAATTACTTATTTCGATGTCACTGATGCATAAGATGTTATATCTCTGCTCCCATGCGGTTGTATATTTACAAAATCAGATAAATCATTATTTCTTTTAGCGGAACAGTCATTATTGATGAATATGTGTCATCAAATCGTGTTGAATAAGTCCAAATACATAGCTTTTGTATTTTCTGTCATTTCTAATACATTAATTGATTAGACTTAGACACAATCTTTTGACTCGCCTATGATGTCTTTAAGCACTTGCTTGAATCTACACATTCACTGTTAATTCTTCCTAGTTTGAAGAATGGAATTCTGTGTTTAATTATCAGGTAATTAAACAATGATCACCACATTTCTCAAGCGAGAACCTATCATTTTGTTCATCATTTGACCATTGAAATATTGGTGCTTTTCATTTTGGAAAGGCTTATCTTGTTCCAAGGTACAATACTAGTCAATGATGTTGAAATGAAACTGAAGTCATTGTCTGGTTCTGCATCTTTTCTATTGCCAAATTTGAAAGGTTCTTGATTATTATCTTGTGATGTACTTTCAGCAGTTCTTTCCAAATCTTCCTACATTTAGCTCTACATCTTGCAGACTGCTTTTACAGCTTGTTTGATACTGACATCCTCTCTATCTTTATTCTTGCGTTCAGTGAGGTTGCAAGGGCAGTTGCTAGAATTATAGCCCTAGCACTTGACCTGGATGGAAACTTTTTTGATCAATCAGAAATGCTAGGCGATCCTATTGCAATTTTGCGGCTGCTACATTATGAAGGTCAGGTTGTGGACAGTTTCCTAAAGAAGGCTGTATTTATAAGCTGACATGAGCTTGATTAATTTCAGGTAAAATCTCTGAACCAGAGAGAGGAATATATGGTGCAGGTGCCCACAGTGACTTTGGCTTGCTTACCTTGTTAGCCACAGATGATGTCATTGGTCTTCAGGTATACACAAACGTTGGAATTAGATTGCTTAGGAATGATCCCATAATTATTCTTGAGTGGGACCATGAACCTGCTGTTCCATTGCAGATATGCAAGGACAAGCATGTTGAGCCTCAGATTTGGGAATACGTGTCACCAGTAAAAGGGTAAGGCCTTTTTCTCTCAACGATCAGTTTCTCTTGAGTAGAAAGGAATTTTCTGTTCCTGATTCCTTGTTTGGTGTGTTTGGACATTTCATCATACATATATTCAAAAAAAATTAAAAAAGGATATTATGCAGTCACTCCATAGATCAAAAAGTCTTCAGCTCATGAATTAGTATAGGTCATTAACCTAAAGAACTTTCTTATGGTTATGCTCTTGGCATTCTGCCATTCTTATTTTTATTTGAGGACTACTTGTTAAATTATTGTTGCAGCATAACTGTTATAGATTAGTCCCAATGATAAGTATCATGCTGCATTCTATGATGGCTGCAAATAAATAGTTGATGCACGGTATGCAGAGCATTTATTGTGAATCTTGGAGATTTACTGGAGCGCTGGAGCAATTGTTCTTTCAGGTAATTATGAGTTTCTACTAAGCACAGTAATCCTTTTTTCCCCCTCCTGAAAAAATGAGAATGGATCTTGAGCTATTGCAACTGTTAGTTCTCATTTTTCTTATCTGTGTTTTAACACAAATCATGCACCAATAATTGAATGTCTAACACAGACAAGGAGTTCCCATATTTTACCAGTCTTTTCTAGAAGCATTCAGTTTTTAATTAGACAGCTGTTTCAGTCAAGGAGCTCTCATGTTCTAGCACACATTGAACCTAATTATCTTTATGGTGGTTTCGGTGTAAGAAAAACAATCACTGATGTCTGAAGTTACAAACTCTTCGTAAAAGCAGTCATCCATATTCAATGGTTGGGTTATGAAGTTTCATAATTCAGGAAACCTGAAAATTTATAGTTGAGGGCCTGGAATTTATGGTTTCTTGGAGATAAAATAATTGAATATCTAATTTACTGAACTTTCATCTCCGTGATGTTGAAATTGTTCTGTTGTGGGGATCATTTTCAGGTCAACACTACATCGAGTCTTGGTTAGCGGTCAAGAAAGATATTCTGTAAGGCTTTCTGAACCTCCTTATGTTCTGCAACAGCAATGTTTTGTTGGAATGAGATCCTCATCTTAAACAGTGTGTGCGTCAAATATATTAGCACATGGAAAGTTTGAAACGTAGTTCTAAATAGTTAAATCTTTCTCAAGCCATAGCTTTACAGATACAGTGGACATTACAAGCTCAGCTGATTTCTCCATGAGAAATTTAGTTCTGTAAGCAGCGATCAGTGCCTTGCTAATTTCTTCTCTCTGTGATGGTGGGCAGATTGCTTTCTTCGTGTTTCCGAGTTTCAATTGTGTTGTCAAATGCCTGCCAGCCTGCCACTCAGAGGAGAATCCTCCGAAGTATGTATTGCATTTAGATACATGATATGGGATTTTGTAGGTCATTATTATCTTCTTTTAGTTGTTTTGGCCAGAAGAGATCTGCTATTGGTTGCAATGTTCACGTACGTAAAAGGTTTGGTCGTTAATTCTCAATTACAAGTTTTGTCTTTTTTTCGTCAAAATTCGCTCTTGGAACCGGTAATAGTAGATGCCAAGCTGTTTAGTTAGTAAATTTAGTTTGACCTCTAACATCCCACCCAAGGTGGATCAGCAGAAAACTTTTGTATGGTTTGGCCAGATGTAATGGTCTTATTGTGTCATTGATTTATTGTATCTGTATTCAGGTTCCCACCCGTCACATGTGGAGCTTACTTGATGCAGAGATATGAAGATACGTATGGTGATCAGAGCTCCTAGGATAGTTCGACCCTTGATTGGCAAGGCCTCAGTTGTTTCATGTAACGGATGGTAGATAAACATTCTATCAGTTGGTTTCCACTTTTTCACTCTTTTTTTTTTTTTTTGCGGGTGGCAGGCTCCGTTTTTTTCTCCTTTTTTTTTGTGGTAAAAGTAGAAGTTTATTTTAGAAAGTATCTAAGTGTATTTATTGACATAATAAGTTAAATATAATTTGAATGTCCTCATGAATACTATAAAACTAGTGTGAATATCCGTGCTACGCACGGTGCTGACATTATTGAAAAAATGAAATTAAAAGGATGAATAAAAAAAGGTTAAAAAAGTGTACCAACACAATTAAAATATAATATCTGTCTAATAATAGTTTGAAATATTATAGAATGTGTATATTATTCAAAAATTACCTTTTTTCGGAAGATAGATCCTGAAAAAATAATAAAAATTTATATTAGAAAATGAATGATATATGAATAAAAATGAATGTAATTAAATGTTGTTAAAATGAAATATTTACAGATATTTTGCATTCGATTTGATAATCTTGTATGAAGGTGCGATCACTCTTCACATCAATCAACTTTTAGTACGAAAGCCAAAATTGGTGATTTAATTAATTCTGTTGAATTTTGTGGAATGCGTACTAGAAATGAAAATGCATGATCTTCGCAAGAATTAATTCATTGGTTGCGAAATTCAAAATTAGTGTATTTGTTTTACATAATTTATAAATAGCATTATAAAAAATAAACATATATCGAGAAATTCTATCTTCCTTTGTAATTCTCTGAGATAAGGAGCATCACAATCAAATACGAATCATGCATGTCTGTCCTGTAGATTAAGATGCATGATACCACTGAAATTTTTGATTTGTATGTTAACATTGTACCTGTTTGACAAATAAAATGTTATATACAATACAGAAAAATTTGTTGAAATTAAAGGTACATGAAATTAATTACCTAATAATAGTGTCGACCACGTCATTACAATGCATACACACTATTTTTGAAAAATAACATTCACATAATTGTCCACAATTTTTGCATAGCACATAAAACATGTTTTCTATGTTAATGCTCTGAATGTAAGCAAGTATTCGAAAATATTTAACCTATTAATAATAAAAGAATGTATAGGTTATGATTATAAATTTAAAAAGTTTGTGCAGTAATTAAATTAAATAGAGTAAATTTACCGTACGTATGATTGTATATTCGGATATCCATATTCTCTTTGAATTTACTATCAACAATGTTTGTGATGTTGTAAAATTACTTGACATCAACCACGTAACTAACTTTCGAGCACATGTATCATTTTCAAACCTACAATTTTTTGAAATACATGTTGATAAGAGTATGAAACAACATTAAAAGTTTGATGTAGTGTTACTGATGGAACTCACCAACTGCGTAGATATCGAGCAAAATTTAAATTGTGATTGATATACAATTTGCTAGCTCCAATTGTACAAAGTGATGATCCTGCATAGCATGGTTATATTCGCTAAAAAACTATTCAAATTATATAGAGTATAAGTAAAAGCAT